>NC_025699.1:11919288-11932680 GCF_000633955.1 Camelina sativa | reverse complement strand
GGGAGAAAGGTGAAGACGAGATATGCGATTCAGAATCAGAAGAGGAAATTAGGGATTTGGACACGAACGAAGCTGGAAAGAAGCGACCAGTTCTTGAGACAAGTGGTGAGGGGAAAAAGAAAAAGAGAGATAAGAAGAGGAACATGAAGAGTGATGATTTAAACAATTTTTTTTTGGTTCCATGAACAAGACAAAGAAGGTAACTCTCTTTTTCTTAGTAGAATTTATATTGAGGTAACTTTGCAATGTACGTCTTGTGTTTAATTGGTGACACTGTTTTTTTTTCGTCCCTAGGAATTAGGCAATAAAAGAATAATTTGATCAACTTCGTGCATAAAACCAGAGACTATTGCGAAGTATGATACTCTCCAAACATTTTTCTGTGTTCTTGCAACTTTTTGCAAGGAACTAACAATTGTCTTTGGCTTGGTGTTGTTGTTATGTGTTGCTCTTTTTAGGATAAAAAGTAGAGATGTTGTCTTTTGTTATGTTTACCAGTACAAGGATAATCATAATGCTCTTGGTAGAGCCGACGGGAGCAGACTCTATGTATTGACGACATACGACTTTGCCCTGGTAAGTTAAAGTTTTGTTTTGAAACGTTTACGATTATTAGGTGTAGGCGTTTTATTATTTTTAGTTTCAAAATTTAGTTTTGTTTCATACTCAATCTAAACAGCTCATCAATCACTTTGGTTAATTTTGTTTCGTATTTANAAAGTTTTGTTTTGAAACGTTTACGATTATTAGGTGTAGGCGTTTTATTATTTAGTTTCAAAATTTAGTTTTGTTTCATACTCAATCAATCACTTTGGTTAATTTCGTTTCGTATTTGCTCTGTGATTTGCTAACAATTTGTGTTTCCTCTATATATGCTGCCTCGGTTTGCAACAGGATCTTCTTTTATCCCGGATTGCATATACATTAGCAAGAGACGCCGACTTGCAACAGTGAGTTATTCTTTCTACTTTTTGACCTCTCAAATTAGTTTGTTGTATAAAAATTGATCTCAGTATACATTAACCAAAAAATCAAATTAGTTAGTTTCTATTGCTATAGCAAGTATGTGATTAGGTATAAAACCAAAAAATCTGTTATTTGGTTGGGAGGAATTGATGTTATTAGATAAAACAAAAGTTTTAGTAAATATCTTTAAAAAATTGGATAATCTTTGATGATGTAATGTAAATTATTATCTTGAAAATATTGGTGAGAGAAGCCAACCTTGATTAGCTTGATCTTTGAAGATATTAGGCCAGATTTTTAAAATAAGTTGATAAGATATGCTATAGAAATGTTTTGATAATGGTGCTTGTGTGATTGTTTCCATTTTCATCGTGTCCTTACTCTCATATTCATCTCTACTTATTTCATATTATCAACCCAAACTTTTACAATCGCAGGTTATTAGATATATATAGGTTACTATTCCATCTGATGGACTCAGCAACGGGTTACGCTCGATCCTCCGTTAAAGACGTTCAGTATTACAAGACTTGGAGGACAACACCGGAACAAGCATGACTCCGTTGTGCATCTTAAACATCTCCCCAGCGGAATCGTAGCTCAGGCCGTCGAGGATCGTTCGCAGCATAAGACTCGTGCTTCTGCTCTGAATTAATTGGAGTTTTCTTTTTCTTGCTAATTAAGTATAGGGAGTCATTCAAGAAGAGAGCAAAAAAAATTACGTTATGCTCGATGGAATAATGCAGAGCCTAATAGAAGATAGGGTTACCTCTATGAATGGCATACATGACTATACAATGTGAAAATTTCCAGTTCCATGTGTCCTGACACAAGAAGCTGTTTTACCTATATTAAGTTTTCATGTTATTCGTTACTTTACTACGAAATAATTTAACCACATGTCTTTAACAAAAAAAACTTAACCACATGTATCAATAATAGACTCAAGTATATACCACTCTTAGAGACACATAGTGCTACAAGTACTTGAAAAGTACCTTTACTGCTTAGCAAAAGCGATTTTAACCTATCATATTATTTTGTGTTTGTTCATTTTTTTATATTTACTTTTCAGTTCATCTTAGCAAAATGAGAGGAAAGAAAACTTTTAAATAATATAATGAATATTTACTCTAATAAAAATATTAAAATAACACGGAGCGAAATTATATGGTGGAAATAGGTTGGTTCTATATTAATATAAATTTAAATTATTACTAACTTAATGATACACAGGTAAATATTTATTTCATTATTTTGCTATGATCAATATTAGAATATTAGATATATTTAAGTAAATTGATTAAAGTTTGATCATGTAAAAACAAATTATCTTGCCGTAAACTGACGGTTAAATCCTATAATTAACAATCAAATACAATTATATAATAACAAACAAAATTTATAAATAATAACAACTTAAATCTTAAAAATTTTAGTTTTAAAAGATAGTCCCGCGGTGTACCGCGGGTTAAAATTTAGTTAAGTTACAAAAGTTAAATTATTTTCAAATGATAATCAGGAAAAAAAAATTCAAATGATAATATATGTAGAATTGTTATAGTTGTGAAGATGTTTTATATACATACTTCCTCTGTCCCTCCCTTATCAATTGATGTTTTGGAATATTTTTTATTCTAAAAGGATTAATTTTCTACAATTTTGAATTAATTAAAGTTAATATTTTGTAAACTTCAAAAAATAATTATTGAAAACATTTAAATTTCTAAACTGTTTTTGGTCTACAATAAAATAATATCTTTTTAGTGAGAAAAAAATAATTTATTTTAAATCAATAATTATTATTTTCTTAAAATATGTAAAAACTTGTAAACATCAATCTTTTGGGGGACAGAGGAGTATTTGCTTAAAAGTTTTTGAATTCTTTTTATACGGTACAACTCAATCTTAAAAGGTAAAAGTATCATTAAAATCCCCAAGTCTACACATTTTCGTTGATTTAAAGGTCAAACTATGCTTTTGGAGGGAAAAAATACCAATTATTTGTTAACTTCCAAATAAATAGCAAACACTCATTGACTTAGCCTTTTGAGGCACAACGTTAAGTGGTCAAACAGATAAATTAAACGGAGTTAATTATCCGTTAACAAAATTCGTTAATAGCAAAATGACGTTGTTTATAACACCCTAAGACCCCCAAATTGAGAAATCGATTCTCAATTTTCCCAATTCATAAACCCTAATCGAACATGATATATTCGATGACGAGAAGATTCTAGATTTCTTTTTGTTATACAACGGAAGAACGGTCGACCAGAATTCTCTTCAGTTCTCGGTGTAAAGATCGTTACACCGGCTCCACAAACATACTTCGATGGCACTCCACGGTCGAACAAAGCTACCACTGATGTCTTTGAGCTAGAACTCATCTCGTCAAGTCGAAGAAGAAGAGTGAAATCGAAGAAGAAAAGAGAAATTAAAGAAGAAAATATAAATTGAGATCGATTAGGGTTTGTGAATCGGAGAAATTGAGAATCAATTTCTTAATTTGAGGGTTTTAGAGTGTTATAAACAGTGTCGTTTTGTTATTAACGGATCTTATTAACGGATAATTAATTCTGTTTAATTTCTCCGTATGACCACTTAATGTTGTGCCTCAAAAAGCTAGGTCAACGAGAGTTTGCGATTTATTTGGAAATCAACAAATAATTGGTGTTTTTCCCCTCCAAAAGCAGAGTTCAGGTTTTAAATCAACGAAAATGTAGATTTGGAGATTTTAATGACATTTTCCCGATCTTAAAATGTGAAACATTTGAAGATTTTCATAAATACATTTCAAAAATATTCAAACCTAATAATAATAGTCTACGTTATTTTACAAGCATCTTTGGTAATAAATCTTAGTACTATTGACTATTTAACAAGAGATTAACACACTGATAATCCAATGCCTAATATAAACCGGTTTTTGCAATCTGAATTCTACGGTTTACCAAGAAAACCAGATTTTTTAATTTTTGTTATAACAAAACAAAATATTTTTGGATCTGTAAACAAAAAAAAAAAAATTGGGAAAAAAAAACTCTCCGACTCGAAAGAAGAGGGAGAGAGAGAGAGAGAGATGAAGAAGTCGGTCGGAGCAGAGAAGAAGAGAGTTAAACGATCATCGGGATCTGCATCCACCTCCGTTAGAGATTCTGGTTCCGATGCTCAACCTAGGGTTCTCTCTCCTCTTTCTCATTTTTTTTTTCTCTGATCCATTTTGTAAAATTGTGTTCTTCTTAGGTTACGTTTTCTTAAGTTTGATCTGTTTCAGTCTCTGATGAAGCGTAAGACCTCTGATTATATGAATTAATGGAATTTTTCATGATTAATTTTTTGCTAAATTGTATGTGAATGCGCATAAATGTGTGTTCTCTTTTGGATTTTTTGAGCATATTTTACTGTTTTGTGGTTATGTGAGATGTGAAATGTACCTGAGGAATGTTAAAATTGATTCACTGATACGGCCAAAGTTTGTTTTTTTAAGGTCTTGGTAAAGTGAAATGATGATCCTTTTTTGATGATTACGTTTAAGTTAATGCTTTGTCCATATGCTTAATTTTGTTTCGTTTTTACATTGTCATTTCCTTTACTAGAAGCAAGCTGTGAAGAAGGATACGTTTCAGTTGTTTGCTGAGAAAGTTAGAGATCACAAGGGTTTAGAATCCAGATGGGCTGTTATGGAGCAAGCACGAGTTGAATACTTTAGAGGCAAAGATTTTGTGAGCTTCATGAAGAATAACCCTGATTTTAAAGAGATTCTGGAAGAAGATAAAGACCTCGATACAGACGATATTGCCAATGTTTTGTTGGGAAAGAACCTTTTGGTCCGCTGTGATCGTGTTACTAAAACCCTTCGTCCTGGGAAGAAAAAGCTCTCTACCTGGCCTGCTCATCTCGAGATTTTCCGTGTAAGTTGATTTTGGGATTGGCTCTTTTCTTTTTATCTTCCAACTGCGTATTCTCCGTATAGGTTGAAGTTACTTTCTTAGAGAAAACTTGCTGTTGAACTTGTTGTCTTGTCATATTTTCATTCCTCTTTAGTTCTTGTTTTTTTTGGTGAAGATATGCATTCATTAGTGCAAGTATTTCAGCGTTTTGATTTCATTTTTCTCTTTTTAACGCAGGATGATCAATCTTTCTCTGAAAATGATGCCTTTTTTGCATGGACCTTCGAAAAACGACATCCACTATGGCAAACACTTTTGTCCTTCTTCTGGCCTGTATTGACTCTCGCAATTTGTTTGTTTCCTGTGTACCCACACCGTTGCAAACTAATTGTACTCTACTCATGCGCGGGCATTCTTTTGATGATTCTCTCTTTGCTTTTCGGTAAGCTCTTCACATATAAACTGGTTGATGTGGGTTTGGGAGTGTTCTTTCATCCGTTATTGGCTCTACATTTGGTTTTCTTTTACCATTGACAATTGTTAGATTAGCAAATTACCACTATGCAATGCTAGACATTGATTTACTAGATATGGATTCCTAACTGATTCAGGTCACCAATTAGGGGGCCATATACTTATGTAGTTTTAACTTGGTTTATACTAAGATTAGTCCGTCTGGATTTCCTATTGCAGTGAGAGCAGTTGTTTTCGGTGCTATGTGGATTCTTTTGGGAAAGCGTGTCTGGGTCTTCCCTAACATTCTAGCCGAAGAAGCCACATTGAAGGAACTGTTCCGTTTCTGGCCAAAGAAAGACGAGGAAGAACCACCCAAGTGGACATCTCGACTTTTCTACACAGTAGTGGCTATTGTTGCTGTCATGTTGCTTAGGCACCATGCCCCTGATGAAGCTGCTCGGGCCAGGTATACACTCACTCCCTTCTTATCCACCTATATATATCGCTTTAAACCGCTTTAAAAGAAATTTGTTATCCTGCTTAGTAGAACATATATAATCGCTTTAGGTTCGAGTTTTGGATTTGGTTGCAGTAGAGATTGAATTGTGATGAGTTTTGTTCATACAGGTACCAAAGAAGGATGTCTAACATCATTGATGATGTCCTAGAGTGGTCACCAAAGCTAGCACTTTCTGGTTTGATGGAGAATCAGCAACCTGTGAACATAACAGATGCGGCAAACAACTCCTCAGATGCAGCAGGTCCTGACCAGACTGAAGATGCTGACCTAGATGAAACTCAAGGCGAGGAGGAAGCTGATGGTTGGACTGACCCTGATCTAAAACCATAAAAACAAATATAGAAACGAAAGTTCATTGTAACAAATAAGTCAGCTTAAGTGACCAAGACGAGGTGAGTTCTTATAAGAAAGTCTTGAAAGATTTTGTGGTACTTTTTACTCTTTCATTTTGGCACACTCTGGAATTTTAGTTTTCAGTCACATAGTTTTGTATCTAAAACTTCAAATCTCAGACAAAAGCTCTATCAGTTGCTAAGAAATGTTTACTTAATACTTAAGAGAGAGTTGACAAAGAAAAGCGGCAACCGTTGAAGTATTCCAAACTGAAAAAAAAATAAAGACACAAAGCTAAAAGTATTTGTACAAGATAAGAAGAAAAAAAACTCTTGAATGGCTGCTACCAAATAAGCCAACAAAGAGAAAGCCAAGAATGAATTGCCGCCTTGTGAGGTCATTTGATGGCTAGACGAGCTTGAGAAGGATGGTTCGAGGAAAGGCTGTTCCATTGCTGCCCTGAACACTCTCCTTCTTCCCTTCTATTATAAGCTGAGCTCTGCATCTCATCTCCCTGAGGTGTTCTATACTCAACATTCCAAGCTTCACCTTGATCAGAATTAGATGACGTCGGGGACTGAGTAATACTACCATTGCTCTTTTCTTTGGCTTTGCGCTGTGAAGCTTCGGTGTTGGTTTTCTTTGCAAACCGTCCTCCAGTACCCCTTGGTCTCCTCATAGCATGTTGATGCCGAGATTCATGTAGATAAGGCTGTGGACCACGCAAACAAAGAAAAAGATGCATTAAGCAGTGTAATGCATTCACATTGGGATCAGAAAGCTCTCAGGAAACTAATACTATTCATGAAAACACGCAATTTACCTTTCTGGATTTTATTAGCTTCTTCTCTAACTCGGCCTTGGCGCGTGCCTGCCTTCGCCTCAGAATCGCCTGGTACTGTTTAGCATTCACGAAAACTGGTTCTTGTGCTATCTCAGGAGGCAGTGGCATTCTTGAATGAGGCATCCCACCATATGGAACAAAACCCTGACAGGGAAAGTGTTATTTATCAGAAACTCACATAGAAACTTAACAAAATAAAACAGCCATAGAAACCCTGTCGACAACCAAATGCATTTCCCAATCTCTCCAATATTAAACTGCAACTTTAAATCATAATAGATATCAAGAACAGTGTTAGGCACTTATCATCATGCTAGACTTCAAAGAACCTACAACTGCTAGGATATTATTAACCTGCAATCTCACGATTCACATCCCAATAGCAGCCATGAATTATGGATCCAAACATGTCAAATGATCAAATCAAATAGTCTCAACAGAGAAAATTAGCTGAGGCTTCAGAAAAAGCTTATAAATTATTTGGAAACAAGAGTCACATATACCAAGGGATGATGTCCATAAGCTCCAATCACTCCTGCATAATAAGGATCCTGGTATGGATTTGAGGATGTCCATCCCTGCATGATTCATAAACCAAACAAAACTGTTAGCAACCATAGCTAAAATTTCCATTAAAAAATTGATATATACATATCAGCTAAACTTACAACTGTGTGGCCAACAAGTTGAGGGTGAGGAGGTTGATTAATACAGGGATGCATAGGTTCTTGATTTTTATCACTGTAATCTCCAGCTGCAAACCAAAATAAACCAACAACACTTGGGGTGATGGAGAATTCAAAACAATTATAAGCAAACCCACAAGAGCGTAGCGCACCAAGAGAGCAAATCAATGCACCTGACTGAGGAGACGTTGCCACATTTGATTCCTTGTTAGCCTTATCATCTCTATTGAAAGGTGATTTCGGACCATTTGATTCCAATGCTATAGACTTAGAAAGTTTATCTCCAGCTTCCATAACAGAATTCGCATTGCAGGCAGCTGCAGCACGCTGCCAAAGGTTTAAACTATTTATAGAAGACGACGATGCTCGATGAACCTCTGAATCGTTCTTTTCCCCACTGTTAGATTTTGAATGCATGTCTTCAATTCCCTATACGAAACCCAACTGTTAGTGATAAATTAACGACTACCTAATCCAAACAGAACAGCAACAACAAAAAAAATCAAAACTTTAGCAATTTTGACTCCTCACAATACTCAACGAAAGGAACAAGCAAAACCCAGAAACGTTCGAAGGTAGAATTCACCAAATCAGACTTAAATTTCGAAACTTTGAGAATTTTGAGAGAGGAAGAACAGAAGAAGACAAAAACCCTAGAAGGAAGGTATAAGCAGCTTCATGCAATCTAAAAAACAACGATTTAAATAAAGAATCAACATACCATTCAATCTAAAAACGTAGGAGACCGTCTCGGAGAGAGGAGGCGTTCCACGGTGATTTGAAGAATACGGTTCCGCCTTTGGAAGATGGAACGATCTGAGGAAGTTTCCAGTCAGAGGAAGGAAGGAACAAAAGAAAAAGAAATAAAAAAAGGGAACCAATTTTTATGGAATTGAATTTAATGTATTATTTAATATTTTTGTTGTTGTATTTGATCGTCGTAGGAGGAACTACACAAAGTATTTAAGTTTTTGTTCTGTTTTGAATCTTGGTTGACACGTGCTGTCCACGTGAACGGCGGCAACACATCACTTTTTCAACTTATTTATTGGCTTTGGATTCGAATATGAATTTATTGAATAGAATAATAATTCGAGTATTGTTTAGTTTCTCTGGGCTTATTACGGGAATAAGGCCTTATATTGTGCAGGCCCAACATCTTAACATTTTATCATTCTTGTTTAACATCTATAACTTTGTGTTGATTGAGTAATCAGATATAAAAAAAAAAAAATTAGTGGCAGTTATTGGTTTGAGATTTAAATAGAGCTTTAAATATTTTAAATGTTATGAAGATTCTGTTGTTATTAGATAAAGATTTTGTTAAAGTTTAATGTTATTAGTTTGTGATTTATAAAAAGTCATTTAAAATCTTAACAATTTTGGTTATTAGATTCAGACTTTTATAAAGTCATTAAAAGTTTTATATTATTTAATTAAAACAAAAAAATTTAAGATTGTTAATGAATGTAATTATTATGTTATTGGTTCATGATTTTATATATTTTCTTTACAAAATAAAATCATAAAAATATCACAAAATTACAGAGATTATTTAGAGCATTTTACAAGATTTTAGAAAACTAATCAACAAAACTCTATACTACTTTTTAGTAATCTTTAAAAATCTTTCGTTATTCACTTTTGATGATTTTGTTGAAGTGTTCAAAATTCTTTATAAATTAGAAACATATATACAAAAAAATTTTAAAGAAAATACCTAAAAAATACCACTAAAATAACTTATTAGGTATTTGTTTCAAAAGTACCATCATTAGGTTTTTTCCAAAGATATCACTACAAATCTTTTTAAAGGTTTATAACTTAAAAAACAAATATAGGTTGTTGTTTAGTATCTTGGATATACGGTTTAGAGTTTGGTTTTTATGGTTTATTTTTGAAAGGTTAAAATGTAGTTTTAATTTTTTGTATTTTTGGAAAAAACTTATTTTACTGGTATATATGAGAATTAGAATTGCTTATGAATAAAATAAAGAAAAATATTTTATTTAAAAGAATATGTGATTAATAACTTTTTGTAAAATGGAGTTATTGTACTTTATCAATTAAAAATTAAAAATACAGTCATCATGATATGTTGTTTTTTTTGTTCTTTGTGTCAAATCTTTCTTCTCCGTTTTTCTCTTATCCTCTGAGTCGTTTCTAAGGAATCAATTAGCTTTACAAAAAAAAAAAAAAAAGATAGATTTTTGGACCTATTGGCTTAGAAATTCCTTGTTTACTTTATGGAGTTTCGTTCTGCACATTTCTAATTTAATTAGAACTAATTCAAGGTCACTTTTGAATTTGATTACTTTAACCCTTGCATATGGATTTGTATTCCAAGTAAGACGTAAAATGGTCGAGAATAATTTTTTCTGTTTTTCTAAAAAGAATGATCATTTCTGTATTATCGATGATGTGATAAAGATGTGTTTTTAACTTTTTTTATGAAAAAAACTATAGATGAAAAGAAAAAAAGAGAGAAAGAAAATAATGAGAAAAGCCGCACGAGTCGCTTCATTGGATTCCCTTGGCGGATGTTATCCTCTCTGGCCTCGACACTGTGGCCATCCCCACTAACTCTTCACATATTTCTCCTCTCTTTGCTTTCACTAATATTATAACATATCTTATATTTTCTAATTAGTGAACATTAAGTTTACATGTTTGAAGTTAAAAGAAGTGGAACAAAAAGATGCATTGAATAACAGTTTCTATGGACACTAAACTTTGAAATATTATATATTTGGAATTAGATTTTAGAAAACGATTGATGGTGGGATTTGATTAGTGATATCATCCCCCATTAATTATATATTACTTACACAATTAAAAAAAATGTGCATCTCATAAACTATATACTTTTTTAATTGACAGAGAGAAGGTAATAGTTTATTTAGAATTAGAAGTGTGTGCACACATATGCATATAAAAATTTACTTTTATATTATATAGTTGCTGAAGATTGACTTGGTAAAATTAATTTATGCTCCTTTCTATGCGGTGTTAATGTTATTGGACCTAAACTCAGTGCGAAGGTCCATGTAGAAAGTGATTGTTTCTCAATCAAATATATAATTTTGTATAAATATCTGCATATATATATATATATATATATATATATGTCTAAGATCAAGAACTTCCTGATTAAAAACGACTAACTAAGAAGTAGTACTTCACTTAACCGAACTTTTACGGTCAAGTGAACTAGGATCATGTACAAACGATCGATCAAAGCAAATAATGAACGAACACATTAGGTGAAACCAAAAGAAAAACTCAATCCACATCAAAATTACAATAACTGACAAAGCTAATAATAATAGGCCAGAAATTAAAGTCAGTAGAGGAACCTAACACATAGCACTTAGAAAAAAGTGAAGCAAGAAAAGTATTAAATAATTAAAGGGGTGGTAATGGTATCAATTATAGTTTAAATCATAGTTGATTTCTGATATACCCTACCACAAAAACTCAAACCGACTTAATTCAAATCATCCCAAAAAAACAAGCGCCAAAATAATGATAAAAAAAAAAAACAAAATAGGAAAAAAACATCTCATGAATTTACCAAAATGAAAATAACAAAAAACATCACACGAAATATTATAAAATACTCTTCGTTATTGTATTAACAAAATCAAAGAGATGAATTTTTGATCAGCTTCTTATACTACTTTCTCTATCAAATCCTAACCAACAAAAAAAAAAAGAAAAAGCTAATTAATAACTTAAAAAGTTGTTCATCGATCGTGTGCGTTGACGAAGAAGAGCTCTATCTCCGGAGGAGCAAAGAAAACGATCTGCCTCCTTCGTAACACGCTATTCTGTGTGACCCTTTGCTTCTTAGGCGCCGGTGGACACGTCAGCATCTCTGGTATCCTACACTTCTGAGCTTTGGGAGTACAACAACCGCCGCCGCCGCCTGGTGAAGAAGCTAGCACCGCCGGGGAGGGAGAGGGAGGAGAAAACGAAGTCGTTGAGGAAGAACACGTAGACACAACACTAGATGCAGATGTTTGATCAAGAGTTGTACTTGTGTTGTTGTGTTGTTGAAGTTGTTTCTTGAAATGGCTTCTCGTGAGTACCTTATCAGCTCGATTTGGTTTTCTTGCTTTTTTTGATGCCATCTTTAGACCTTAATCAAGAGGGGTTTTCTCAAAAGGGAAAAGAGATAGTAAGATGGTTATTATTTTCTTTTTCTTTGCAAGGTTAGGTGAGAGACATGGAGAGAGAGAAGAGGAGACGAGAGTCGTTGCTTACTTGCCTACGTAGCATATATAGTATGAAAATACGAGTCAAAAACTTAGTGGGAGTGTCACTTTAAAGTTTCTAAATTTTGACTATCAAAAGTTTTTCACTGAGTCGAACAGAAAAAGGAAAAGAAAAAAAGTGATAGATTGATCTTTAAAAAGGTGAAAAGAGTATTCTCTTTAAGGATCAAGATAAATGCGTGTAATAACTATGTAAGTCTGACCACATAATAATGGGTACTAAATATAGTTTTATTTGCAATTTTAAAGACTATGAGCATTAACAAGAGGTTGCCCAAGTGGTAATATCAAAGAAAGATGTGCCAATGATATAATGAAAACTATGAGTTTTTAATACAAAATTAATTGACGCGATAAATATATTTATCCATATCATTTACATAGTATAATTATTTTTTTAGGATTAATTTCAGATATAGGATCCTAATAATACCACTAGAACAATAAAACATGGATATTTTTTGTAAGGTAACATACATGACGTCAAAAAGTCAAGTTAACAGTAGTGCCGGTGCACAGATAAAACAAGGATATCTCTGTATATGGTAACATACATGATGTCATAACTTCAGATTAACAGTGGTGGTGCTGGCTGGTGCACATACTTGAGCCCTTTCACAATTCACATGGTGACTGTAACTTTTGGAAATAACTAGTAAAAAGGTTCCAATTTAATACATTTATAATTGGTGTCGGACGAGAGAGAGAGTCTTCTCACACTGAGTGAAGGCCCCCAAATTGGTTAAATATTATTTGGATTTGGATGCACATATGACCCGACAACGACAAACCGAGAAAATTGACCTTTTTTGCCCATTTCTCTTTATTAATTGTTTTCACTTTTTGAGTAGATGAGGTTACTATTAACTCGTTTTCTCTCACTCTCTGCCGTCCAAATAGTTTTGAGACTAAAACGGCAAATTACTACTGGTCACATAAAACTTTCATAACCTTATTTTCTATCTTACGCTAAACCAAATCAAGAACATCTATTTTTAAAAAATATTTGAAGACTAAAAAACAAAACATGGAGTATTACATTACATTACACTGCATAAGAAAAGGAATACAGTTTATATAAAAATATAAAAATGGAATAGAGGGAAAATAGAAGAAAAATAATAAGATAAAAAAAGTTAACACAAACTTTGATGTAAGAGGAAAATCACGTGGGCTGACATGCAAATTCAATGTAATACAAAGGATAAACTACTTATACGGTTCTATGTACGCCCGCCAACTAACTATTTTCTGATTTTAGTTGAGGTTGTTGTACGAATTTTACTATAAGTATCATTTATGCAATACTTTTTTTCGTTCTTTGAAATCTTGAATTTTTAAAAAGATGAATTAAAAACTTTAGACGCCGCTCGTCTCTTCAGAGAGTTTCACCTTCTAGGGTTTGTTTCAAGAGAAG
>NC_025699.1:11849775-11918215 GCF_000633955.1 Camelina sativa | reverse complement strand
AAAAAAAAAAGTACGAACATATTGATGCGCGATTGGTTATTGTCATGGGATCCTAAACATAGGATTCACAATGCAAGTGGCATTCCGATAAGTCTTTGGTTTCACACTTGATAAACGAATTACAAAAAGTTCTTAGCAATTAGAATATTCATATAAAAGTTTCATATCAAACTAATTAAATGTGTTACACAAAATAGCTATCGAAACTCTTTTAGAGAGGGCATAGAATATTGGGAGATTATTAAACAACAAGACTACATGTCATAACTCTTTTTGTTTCAGTTTAAGCTTTCATTACCATCGGTGCTTGGAGAAATTGTATAACTCACCTTCGTCCTTCGGCCACCCACATTACCTATAACTCTTCCATTATAGCATATTCACACATCAAAAATGATTAGAGTTCTTTTTTGTTTGTAGACTTTTCAAAATTTAACCAATGATTAGCTTTTCGCAGCTATTTGAAAATATATTATTATTTCAATTATTTCAAATTCGTGGCCGCTATTAAGTATTTACAATGACTTTTGGTATTGTTCAACTCTTAAACATTTTCAATTAAAAAAAAAAAAAAGATTCCCCTTCAATGTTAAGCGTCCACCAGGGTGCAACGTTTGGTACAATCACACTAATATATGGTGTGATAACGCGAAAGTAGGTCATGAACCGTGAATTTCTAATGGATATCCCGTCACAAAGCATACTTGAGAGAACCATCTTTAAATACTTTTCTAATAATTTGTATTTTTATAGTCTCTAAAGTTGGTGATGATATATATCTCCAAAGTCCATCTTTCGATCTCCAACGTCCAAAGACAAAAGGCTACAACTATGTAAGTGAGCTTCAATCCGTTGTGTCACCCATTACTAATTGGCAAAAGGTTCAAATGGGTGTTTCTGTTATCATCTTCATTGGACTTAGAGTGGTTCTCTTTTGGATATTAAGCTTAGTAATATGAACTATAATGACCTTAAGCTTGCTGCATTATTTCTGAAATATATTTTGGGATTGTATATGCCTGAAATGTAAACGTAACATGAATACATAATCTGTGATCGTAATTTTTGGTTCGAGAATATAAGTTTCGATGTAGTAGGGATTTGGATAAAGTTTGCAATGTAAAAATCATTCTAATCGTATTCACTCACAGTAGACTATTTACAATTACTTCCTATGTTATTATTGTTCAACTTCTTAAACTAATCAACTAAAAAAATCAGACTCCCTCTCAGATGTGTACAAAGATGGCAGAATGATAAAGACATGAGATGCAGTTTAAAATTGGAAAAACCCAAAGTTTCTTCTGCTTGCATAATGATATTTCCAGAATCGTGCTAACAAGTAGTTTGATCTAGCCGTTCATTTTTCTGATATTATTACCTGGTCAGTTTTAGATGTGATAGGCGAAGTGAAAAAAGGGCAAGAAACAATACCTAACAAATAACAACTATTCTACCATTTGTATTATACTGTCTATTGATACATATATGTCCAATGGTTTTGTCCCTACATATAAAATAATGTCTGAAGCATTGTTAAGAGAATCGATTCATACCCTCCCACAAAACCAAAAACAAAACTAACAGTAAGAAAGAACATATATACAGAGTAATGCTCCATACTGTTTTTGTTTTGTCACGAAAGTTAATTATCAATGAAGACAAATTGCTTTTACTAGTCTGTTTAGAAATTACTACAAAGATTCCAAAACGATTCATCTTTTCAAGGTGTCTGACGACCTTGAGACGGTGACGGTATATCAACATGTCCCTGAGACAAGAGTATCAATCAAGATTTCTCTTTCAACAACTTTAGTAAAGCCTTATAATGTTACAATCCAACAAGGGTTCTTACAATAAACAACACGAGTGGATCAAAAGATCATTAAGCACCCATTTGATTCAAAACTTACTTCTATTGATAGCAGGTGCATGAAAAATCTTGACAAATAATACAGCACAACATAATCTAAAAAATGGACAAAACCCCGCTAGTATTCTTGACCAGATAGTACATCAAAACCGGAACCACCAATGCAATCGGAATTGAGATCTTAGGATAACCATTTAGAAGAGGTATGATGGAAAGTACCATGAGAGAGATGTTGTATCACCTTCCTCTTGATAGTGCCTCCTCTAACTCCTCAATCGATGAAGGAAACAATTCTATGTAACGGCTCCCAAGCGTCTTCCTATCCTTAACCATTGCAGCTCGAGACTCTTCCGCATTCCTAAACTCCACAAACGCTTCCCCAGTTGGTCTCCCTTCACCATTAACAGTAACATGAACAGAGTCTTCAGACAGATCAAAGTCTTTGAAGAAGTCAAGTATGTCTTCCTTTCCCGCTGAGAACGGTAATCCTCTCAACCTCAAGATACCCGTATGCTCAAAATTCTCTTTCCCATCATCACTCGACCTAGCCCTCTGCACATGTCTGCTGCGAGGTGGACTTGCACCACTTACCCCGCCTCCACCGCCATTTCCACCTCCACCCCCACCGCCATTGCCGCCACCACCGCCACCCCCACTAGCCATACCATGGACACGTGATTCAGCAACCTCATTAGCAATAGCCTTATAGTACTCTTGTTTAGTACTCCTAAAAACTTCGACATATCTCCTCCCCATGTTCTGCCTGTTCTTATGAAGAGCGAAATCAATCTGGAGGGGATAACCAAGAACGCAAAAGGCTTCACCAGTGAGCTTATTGTTCTTGTGAATAAACAAGACATCAACCACATCTAAACCGTGAAAAAACTCTACAACATCAAGCTCAGCGCAGTCAAAGGGTAAACCACGGAGTCGAACCACAGGAAAAGGAGGAGGTGGAGGAGGAGGAACAAAACCATAAGGGTTATACATAAAGCCAGAACCAGGATGAGGTCCATAGAATGGTCCAGGAGGACCTTGATCAATCATTCTTTGACGCTTAGGTCCCATCTCACGCCCATCAGGACCATCTCCATATCTACAATTCACCACAACTAAAGTTCAAAACTTTCTTGAACAAACAACTTCTTATATCAAAACTAAAGCAAGACTTTTTACACTATACTATTCAGAGAGAGATCACAGGTCAAATAAATTTCCGAAAGAACAAAACAAGTAACATTACCAGAAGATGAAACCGAAGTGATTCAGGATTGAATTTGAAACCATACACNCCCGCTGAGAACGGTAATCCTCTCAACCTCAAGATACCCGTATGCTCAAAATTCTCTTTCCCATCATCACTCGACCTAGCCCTCTGCACATGTCTGCTGCGAGGTGGACTTGCACCACTTACCCCGCCTCCACCGCCATTTCCACCTCCACCCCCACCGCCATTGCCGCCACCACCGCCACCCCCACTAGCCATACCATGGACACGTGATTCAGCAACCTCATTAGCAATAGCCTTATAGTACTCTTGTTTAGTACTCCTAAAAACTTCGACATATCTCCTCCCCATGTTCTGCCTGTTCTTATGAAGAGCGAAATCAATCTGGAGGGGATAACCAAGAACGCAAAAGGCTTCACCAGTGAGCTTATTGTTCTTGTGAATAAACAAGACATCAACCACATCTAAACCGTGAAAAAACTCTACAACATCAAGCTCAGCGCAGTCAAAGGGTAAACCACGGAGTCGAACCACAGGAAAAGGAGGAGGTGGAGGAGGAGGAACAAAACCATAAGGGTTATACATAAAGCCAGAACCAGGATGAGGTCCATAGAATGGTCCAGGAGGACCTTGATCAATCATTCTTTGACGCTTAGGTCCCATCTCACGCCCATCAGGACCATCTCCATATCTACAATTCACCACAACTAAAGTTCAAAACTTTCTTGAACAAACAACTTCTTATATCAAAACTAAAGCAAGACTTTTTACACTATACTATTCAGAGAGAGATCACAGGTCAAATAAATTTCCGAAAGAACAAAACAAGTAACATTACCAGAAGATGAAACCGAAGTGATTCAGGATTGAATTTGAAACCATACACAAACGAATACAAATAAACCCTAATTGCGGGGGGAACTAATGAAATCAAAAATCATTGGCGAACAAATCAGAGATAATTATAGGGCTTACCCTCTGTAGAACATTATCTCTCCCTACACTGTGTCGCCTGTTTTTGGATGATCAATTCGATTGGAATTTTCGAGGAGCTTCTTCTTCTTCTTCTTCTTCTTCTCTGAGCCTTCGAATTCGAAATCGTGCCCTTCCAAATCTTTCTTGATTAAAGAAAAAAAAAAGCGTTACAATTAGAAGGAAAAAAAAAAAAAAAAAAAAAGAGAGAAGGAAAATAAAGGGTATTGGGCTTATAAAGGCTTGGGCTTCTTATTACATTCAAGATAATCTAGTTGGATCAGCCTTCGTGCGAATTTTGTTGTTTCTAAGGATTAATTTACAATATAAATTTAAGTTGAGAACGTAAAATAAAACAGTCGCTTTGGCCGAGTGGTTAAGGCGTGTGCCTGCTAAGTACATGGGGTTTCCCCGCGAGAGTTCGAATCTCTCAGGCGACGTAATTTTTTTTTTTTTTTTTGCTTTTATATTTGTTCCTAAATTACTCAACTAATTTACTGGCGGTAAACTTATAAAATGTGAAAATTCATGTTTTATGCCATGCCATTTATGAAAGAGAATGACCTTTTACACCTTAAATTAACCCTGCGAGTTACAATTTTTATAATATAGTTAAGGTAGTAGATGGCTAGAACGTTAGTTTTTTATTTTCAGTTTTTTCTTTTGTTGGAGGGACTGAGGGAGTATAATTTATTAATTTTAATTATAAAATGTTAGTTATAGAAACACTCTGATAGGGAAAAATAACTTTCAACATGGCAGAGTAGTGAAAACAAATTATTTTAGTAAAACAATAATTAATTTTTATTTAATTATAAATATGGCTATCACGTACCGTACAAATGTGAAACCATCAAAGAATGTATTCGTGATTCACAAATGAGGAAGAAAAAATATTAAAAAATAAAAAAAAAATTGAACATATAAGAGAATGTATTCACCGACGTATACATCTAAAGGATATGTCGATCAATATTTTTTTGGGAAAAATGTTAAATAATTGTAACCGTGCAGACTAATTCATTCAGTTAAGTATAAAATTTTTATAAAACAAGATTTTGAATATAAAAATTACATCATGGCCAATCCCAAAAGCGAATAGTTTAGAAGCACATATATACTATACACATACAGAGTTACAGACATGCACTTTGTATACACACACACATCCAAAGACTTTTACATTGTAAAATATAATAACATTTTAATTAACAAGTGAAATTAACACGAGGTTCGCATATAGATAACAATGTCTGAGAAGAGAGAACAAAGTATACATATAAGACACAGTAGTAGAGAGATTAAAGAACGCACTTATATATGCAGCCTACACAAAAAGGTTCATATACAAATACAAAAATCCACACACACACACTCGTGCTTGCTCGGGAACATGTACTGATTTATTTTATTCTAATCTGATTCGAACCAATTAATAGCAAATCAACATGTTCTATACATTATTTTGACTTACTGGCCCAATCTTTCCGAGTTCATACATTGCGACCAATGCAATTTCTTTTCAAACCCACTAATTTTGACCCCATTCGTCTTACAATGTCGCATCTTACTACGACAACATTTTGATATTGTTAAGATCAGTTTCTAATTTTCTATGCATGAGAAACTACCAATATGTCATAAGAAACAACAATTTAATCAAGAATATCCTTTAACAGGAACAAAAGGAAATCATTTCTAATAGTAAAGAAAAAAGTTACTTGCTTGGTCGTAGAACTATATTTCTATATAACCAAATCTTCTTGATCAAATCCAAAAATAAATTTTAGAATCCGCCGCCCATATATTAAAGAAGATCATAAACCAGTATATGCACCCGATCATGGTTTCGACCAATAAAACAAAGCCACTAGCTAGGTTAACGTAATTTTTTTACATAGAAATATCTTATAGTACTAAAATAGCCTGTAGACACACTAAACTAGTAAACTCTATGACTAAATATACTAATATTTTCACCATTTTTTAGAACATTGGCCATTCACGTGTGCTGGTGTGCATATGATATACCCGCAAAGGACTGTATAGAGCCTATAGACCTCAACAAATTAGGCCATCTTATCAGTGGTTATAGACTTGTAGTTTCCGGTATTCTTACTACTCAAGGTATATAATTAACATCTAATTTAATTCATAATTAACATATATAATTAAAAAGATAGGGGAATTTGCAACAAGATAGCTTATTTAATTAGTGAATAAAGTTAAATAGCTCAATATTTATATATATATATATATATATAAAGGCATATTTTAAATATAAAATACTAGGTTTAGACTTTAGAGTATTATTTTCAAAATATCATCAAATTTTTAAATTAAAAAAGGCCACATTCCCTAGTATTTTACATCCAAAAACTAGTGTTTAAAACAAAGGAATGCCATGATTTTGAAAACTACACATACATAGTTTTTTGGATCGTTGAAAAATTATAATAATGAGAAGTTGGATCTTCTCATTATGAACTAGCTTCTTAAATTAGGCCATAATGAGAAAATAGGGTTTTTGATGCTAGACTATGGATGCATGAAGTAAGCTAGCTTCTAAAATTACCTGAACATTAAAATTAAGGGTTTAAACATCCACCAACATCGGAACATATAACTTCGTCAGCTTTTACCTTTTTCTTTGTATAAATTTATTTATTAACTTTTTTTTAAAAATAGTCGACGATATTCATTACTAACTAGTATACGTTATGTTAATTAATTAAATAAAGATTTGGGGTTTCCAAGTAATATGTTTCTGAAGCCGAGCCGACATAGAGATGAGGCCACCAACGCAAGTGCTGTCCTGGATCACGACCATCTCTTTTTCCAACGCGATCAAACTCCCCACAAAACCAAAATGTTTATCATCTGGATTCTATGCTTCATCTCTCTCTATCTTTCTCTACATACATTTTATATTTCAATTTTAGACATTAAAGGAGACAAACTTTTATCCTTGATTGTCGATCTTGTCCATTTTTTTTATCCTTTCCATACTATGTTTTGTCTATTGTACTGTTTCATTGCTCAGTTAAAAAGCTGTTATCGGTAGGTATTGGTATCAAAACTCAAACTAATCAAACCAACAACAAGAGTTACAAGACATATGAACTATTTATACAACATTGAACCTAATGATGATTCGTATAAATTTGATTTGATTAGTGATCTTAATCAGTAGATTTAAAAGACGCATGCCTATATCTATTTTAATCAAATTTTTATAAATATGTATATAGGTCAATTTCATATGATGTTTAAATATTTTTTTTTTTTTGGACAACCGATTAAATCTAGTAATCATTCTAATATATTTAGATGGTTTCTCCCCCCCTTTTTTTGGACTACCCAGAGGTTTTTGGCCTTTGGCTATCCCTTTAAGCTATGGAGTCATGGAGCAAAACATGTATTATTTACCAACAGCAAAATCTATACCCCGAACTTTAAGGCACACTCCCTTCAGAGTATATTGTGGTACACCATATTTCCGGGTTTTAGCCCCGATCTTATATAGTTTGTGACAATAGTAATACTCTCCCTTGCTTATTTTGTTTCATAAAGATTTAATAATTGACTTTATTTTAATAAATACGTGCGTGCACTTCGAGTCCCAAGATAGTAAGTTTTCTTTTCCCTTCTTCAAACGTTCTCCTTGTTTCTTTTCTACCTACTATCTTCTCCGTACCCTTTTCTATCAATTATCATATGCTATTTTCCACCGCTTTGTCACATCACAACACTCATCTATATAATACACATGCCTGTATATACCCACTCATACAGACATCCACATATACATGCATATCTAGCTTTCACTGGTTTCTTTAACATAAACCCCATCATCTAGAGATATCTTGCCTTCTCCCTCTCTCTGTCTTTAATGTCTGATCCAGCTTGCATTTTCAACAATGGATACGTCGACTACTATGACTATAGCTTTAACTATTCCACTTCTCTCTCACGCATCTACAACTCTCATGGCAACTTCTACTACCCTCACCATACCACAAACCCAAACATCAACACAAATCATCATAACCCTACTTCACCTGACTCTCCTCCACTTAGAGAAGCTCTCCCTCTCCTTAGCTTAAGCCCCATCCATAAGCATCAAGAACCTATTGTTGATCACCAGCGTGAGTACTATTTCATGGAGACGACAGAAACCTCTTCTAATTCAAACTTTCTTGATCATGATCTTGATCAACGCCAAGAAACCCATCATCATGATGTAACCGTCGATCTTCATTTAGGGTTACCAAACCTCGGTGATGGTGGAAGCAGCAGCAGCGATGTGGTCCTTGATTCCACCGACGACCAAGAGCATCATCAAGATCAAGGAGTAGAATTTACTCTTGCTTCTGATCATGATGATGGTCATGGTGGCTTACAAAGGGGTAATCATCTTCATCACTTTTGGATCCCTACTCCTTCTCAGATTCTGATGGGTCCTACACAGTTCACTTGTCCTCTATGCTTCAAGACCTTCAACAGATACAACAACATGCAAGTAAGGATATATTAATTCATCTAATAAACCTAACTTTATTTAGTTGCTAGCTACTTGCCCTAGAATGATTTTCAACTTTTTGACTTTTTTTTCTTGTTCTTGAAAATGGATCTTAATTCATACACTTTTCTTATTTTTCTTCTAAATAAAAATTATCGGTGTGTTTCTTTTTATATAAAATCTTCATCATGAGAAAATCTTTAGTACAGACTGCGACTTTTTCAAAATAATTATTACTATTAGAACTTGAGAAGAACTTTTTATTTGATGGTACAAGTCATCAGCTGTACGATGGATTGATGGCTATGAAAAGATCAACTAAAATCAATCAATAGGTTTTAAAATCAAGAAGATCTTCTTTAGCCAACAGTCTTTTTATCATACTGACTCTTTCAAACCCTAAAATATATATGATCAGTCTTTCTCTACCATTTGTATTGCCTCTCTTGATTTTTGCGCAGTTCTACTACCCAACACTCATTACCCTAAAAAGTAAAAGAAAGAGAGGATGATAAATGTCTTGCAGATTGTTCTATACCTCTTTAAATCTTCACACTAGCTATATCATAGATAATTAGATATGATATTTTTATTCCTAGTGACCCTAATCACACAGTTTTAGATCTTTCTTTTCTTACAACGCCTGGGACATTTCCTTTATTTTTATTATAAAGATCATTAGTTTTGAAAAGAAAAAAAGAAGAATTTAATTATTACCGTCTGACAACAGCCTGTTTCAAGATTAGTTTGGATGCTAACCTGAAATGTCCTTTTGATCATAAAATCAAATATAAATGATTAAACGCAAACAAACATATGTACTAATATTATGATGAAAATGTTTATTAGATGCACATGTGGGGACATGGCTCACAATACAGAAAAGGACCGGAGTCGCTAAGAGGGACACAACCAACGGCGATGCTGAAGCTGCCTTGCTACTGCTGTGCACCGGGGTGCAAAAACAACATAGACCACCCAAGGGCAAGGCCGCTCAAGGATTTCCGTACGCTTCAGACACATTACAAGAGGAAGCACGGAGTGAGGCCCTTTGCTTGTCGTAGATGTGGGAAGTCTTTTGCGGTCAAAGGAGATTGGAGGACACACGAGAAGAACTGCGGGAAGCTATGGTATTGCTCATGTGGGTCAGATTTCAAGCACAAGAGGTCTCTTAAAGACCATGTCAAGGCCTTTGGGAATGGTCATGTCCCTTGTTGTGGAATTGATCATGAGGACGAGGAGGCTGCTTCTGATGTCGAGCAGCAAGAATGATCATGTTGTTGTTGTCTCGTGCATTAATTGCATGCTATTTGCTTTTGTATCTTCTTCTTTAATTGCTTCTTTTTTTTTTGGGGATTAATTAGCTAAGTATTAATTATTAAGCTTACTGTATTTTGAGGTCTTTGTTAAAGTTTTTAGAACGTGTCTTATTTAATTAATCTAAGTTTCTGGTATAAATCCTCTTTATCAACACTTTAAAGGGACTTAATGTTACTAAACAAAAAATTCGATCCTTTTCATAAGTTCACCTAAAAGTTGAGGAAGGTTTTGTAATTTGTTTTGCAAATTAAAATTGGGTAGATGGTGCACCGGGTTAAACCGACCCGAGAAAAATACGGGTCGAGACAGACCATTTAGGGGGATTGGGGAACATGGAGAAGAGACTGGTAGGTAGAAAATGAGAAGCAAAGGTCAGGTCAGGGATAAATAATCATCTAACATGTTTGCTTCACTAGGCTAAGAATTTTGCACAGAGCAGCAAAGGCTATGAATTAGGGTTTCAAAATTCGATTATTAAAGCTATTATTATCTCTTCCTTCGGTTTTAGATATTCTTCTCCTCCTCCTTCGTCTCCCCCGTCTGCTATATACACACCAACCGTTTTCTCAAAGTCCACTTTAGAAATTTACCTTTGGTTGTGGATTTTTTGTTTATACAACTGAGACGCGATAAGGCTAGCTTTCACAAATCGTATTCAGATAACACAGCGATGGATTCTCAGATGCTCGTTGCGCTTGGTTTATCCCTCGTTGGTGGATTAAGTACTTCTTTAGGTTTGTATTTCCCACTTCCCTGGAATTGCGAATATTTCTTCTTCTGAATTGCTGATTGTTTTTAGATTAGTGTTTTGGTCTTGTAGAATCAGGATTAGTGTTTGCCTTTGTTTTAGTGTAGGATCAAATTTGTTCTGGTATGTTGTTTTACATATGTGCAGTGATGCTGCTACCAAATGCGATGCTAATCTTGTTCTCAATACGTTGCTACTTCATTTGATTTATATTTTGGTGTCGTAACTGAACATTAGGAATTGTAGATCCTTTTCAATGTGAAAATTTCAAGTTGCTTTGGTTTAATCGAGTTTCATGTTGCTTTCGTAGGTGCTCTTTTCGTAGTTCTTAGTGAGACTCCCAATATGAAGATGCTTGGACTTCTACAGGTGAAGTTGACACGCTACATCTAATTTCCATTCTTAAAAGTCCCTATATATTATTCCCTATCCTCTCATACATGAGGCGTTCAGTTTTCTGGTAAAGCAGGGTTCTCGTAGTTTTAGGGAGCCATTGGTGGAGTTTCATTAACTGCTACATTCTCATTTTCATATTGCATCACTGCTATATTCTCTTGTTGTCAAGTTTTATAGGGTTGCTAGTGACTAGAGTTTTGTTCCCGTACCGACCATTCTTTTGTACAAAGTTTTTAACTTGGGTCCATATTTGGTGGAGTTACTTATCTGATGATTTTAAATCCTTTCTACAGGGTTTTGCAGCAGGTCTAATGTTAAGCATATCGTTCCTGGATTTGGCTCATAATGCTATAAACTCTATTGGGTTCTTAAAAGCTAATCTCTGGGTTAGTACTTCTCTCCATCTGGCTACTTCAGTGGTTTTTTATTCGAATATTGTCTCTTTTTTTTTTTTCACACTGAAAGTAATATAGTTTTCTAGTGATGCAGTTTTTCGGTGGTGTGATATTCTTTGCGTGTATTGCCAAATTCATACCTGAACCAACTGTTGGTCCCTCTACTGACTCGAAACGAAGAAAGGCAAGACTGGTTTTTCTTTTTATACGAATTGTTCTTCAAAGGCTTTCTGGTTCTATAGTATCATGAAATTTTGGCATATTTGTTGATAACAGAAAAATGGAGACGACGGAGGTAAGGACATGATGAAGAAGAAGCGCAAGCAAGTTATGTTTAGTGGAATTATTACGGCTATTGGTATACTAACTTTCACTACCATCTCTTTAATTTGTTAAATCATTTGTTATCCGAGTTTGTCTAGTTTAATATATGTAATCTGTTGGCTAGATGTTTCTATAGTGACTCCTCAAAATTATTGCATCAATGTAATTGAACTTCATTCTATGCACAAACACCTAGAGTGGACGTGCAACATTAAGCTCTTATGTTTAGCAAGCTAGTCAATATGAATGTGACATACCTAATGATCTGTGTGATTGTTCAATCATGAAGTATCACATTTGTTGGACTTCTATAAATTTTCATGCTTTAGATGCTGTGTTTTTATTTTAACTCTTCATGTATTTCTCATCTTATTTTTCTTTGAACTATAGGCATAAGCTTGCACAATTTCCCAGAAGGGATGGCTGTATTTCTCGGATCAATTAAGGTGAGGGTTGAGGAACAAGATGACCACAAAATTTCAGGGAGCATGCATTACTAATGATCTCTATACTCTCTGATGACTTGCATCATCAACGTATTGATATCTATCTTTGCTTGTTGTATTCTCTACTTCACAGGGCATGCGAGTTGGTGTTAATCTGGCTTTGGCAATCGCTCTACACAACATTCCCGAGGTACAAATTCTGTAACCATTGTAAATAATTGAAGCTTATTACTGACTTACCAATTTCTTCTTATTAGAGGAAACCTAGAAAGAAAAAGTCTCACTTTTCTTGCCGTGTTTCCTGTTTGACAGTCTGTTTTGCTCTAAACTAATCTTAAAGACGGTAAACAACTAAATTATTGATTTCTCTGATTTAACATGCTTCTTTTGCTGCTATGGTGTGATGTTTTCAGGGTGTTGCAGTTGCACTTCCTATTTACTTTGCAACCGAGAGGTAACATCATGGCTTGTTATTAGGATAGGATGTATGCAGTTCATTATATACCCCTGTGGTTTTATTCATCCCAAATTGATGTTATGCATGTAACAGCAAATGGCAGGCATTCAAGTTGGCAACACTCTCTGGTTTAGCTGAGCCTCTAGGTGTAATTATCGTGGGTAAGTTGCATCGGTCTCTTTGCTCATGTTGCTTCTTCTGTACAAGTAACTATTCTCCTAAGAGTTTTGAGTGAGTATCATAAATTCTGGTTTGATCCATCTTCCTTATGATGCAGCCTATCTTTTCCCTAGAAGCTTAAGTCCAGAAATCCTTGAAGGTTTGTTGGGAGCAGGTAAGTAGAAATTCTGCAGCAAATCGATACTTTAAAATTATAATCATTGGACATATAAAGCGTATCGATGCAAAAATGTGCTTTATATGATGCAGTTGGTGGAATCATGGCTTTCCTAACGTTGCACGAAATGCTTCCTTTGGCATTTGATTATGCGGGACAAAAACAAGCTGTGAAGGCTGTGTTTTTTGGCATGGCATGTATGTCGGCGAGGTTAGTATTTTCAGACACGTGACACCTGATATTCATAAGTTTACTTGCTGTAAAAACATAAGTGCGATCTTGAAATAGAGCTTGCATCCTATAGGATTAGAGTTCAACCTAATAGTTTGAAGATGCTTTTTCGTAATCATTTGTTGACATAATTGACGAGGAATTTGTGATAGTGATGTGTAGTATAGTTTATGATTATGATGTGTTTGTCTATGTGGTTTTGTTGCAGTCTTTACTTTCTGGAGCTGAGTTTGCCTGACACAATGAGCTTGTAAGGTTAATGATGTCATATGCAATAATTGCCTCCCCAAAGAGATAAAGCAGTCTCTGGAGTGAAAAGTAGTCTCGTTTGTATCTGTAAAGACTGAAATCTGTAAACAATGAGTATTCATTTTTAATTTAAAGGAATAATAATCTTTCTTAACATCTACTTTTTACAGTATTCACATCATTCAACCTTTCTAGCTCTTTCAATTTATGCAAATGTCACTCTTAGTCTCTGATTTGTTTAAGTATATCACCACACAAAAAAAACTAGTCACTGTATGAATTTTTTTTTTTGTCTCATCACAATCTAATCTTTCTTTTCTTAAAAAATCCATGGACCAAATATGTTTTTGCAAAACGTAAGAGATAGAGGTTCTTTCTTTTTAATTCGAGACCAATTCAAATTTCAAACTATTTCGAGAAATTTATGGCTTTAGTTTATTTTTGCCATTTTCATTCCTAAATTTAGCAACAAAAATTAGAAAATTCTTTGAATACTCCTGTCTTGCTAATTAGTGGCAGACCTTGAAGATCTCTCACCTTCTCCTTCCATATGTTATTAGATATAAATACCTGCACAACCTTCACCTTCAAGGCATCACATCAAAAAAAACACAAAAAAAAACAAAAAAAAATAAAACATAAACAACAATAAAAAAGGAACAAAACAAAAAAAAAACAAGAAATCATGGAGATGAAGAACGTCAACAACATGTTTGTGGCCCTATTTATCTCGGCCGTGTTAGTGAGCTCAGTCACCGCGGCTACAATGGAGTCTCCAGCACCATCACCAGGTGGTTCCTCCGGTGCCGACGTAGCTTTCCCAGTGGTTGGCTCCATCGTTGCTGCATCACTCTCCGCCTTCTTGGCTCTTCTCTTGCAGTAAAAAGGAAGACAAGAGTCCTTGATCGATGAGAAGGAGATATATAACAAAACTCATTTTTTGTTCTGATTTTGTTCCTTAGAATCTATGACAAATAACCCATTTTGATGTATTATCTCATTGTGTAACTTATTACACGAATATTTATGAGTGTATGATAATAATAACACTATTTCTATCAAATTTTATGAATCTGATCAAAAACTTTCATTGCTTTTTCGATTAATGTCTTTAATACACAAAGTGGTGGTTACATGAAAGTTGCATGTGGTTAGTGTTGATTGGTTTCATCATCGTTTTGCTTTCTCTTTACATTCATGAGACTTTTTGTAAGCCAGATCGCGGTTTCTCTTGATGAAACTGTTTCATCTCCAAAAGGTTTCAAGACTCCTTCAAGCTCATCAAACTTCTCTTGCCTAAGTAAACCTGCACAAAGCTCCAACAAAGATTCCAGTGCTTCTGCCCTCTCCTCGCTTTTAGGACTTTTCCTCTGGAACTCTCGTAGCAGCGTTAATGTGCTAATCAATGACATCTCTTGGCTCTTTGCTGGTCTCTCCTTTTCATTTGAAGAAGTACTTGTATCCTTGTTTATCTTTTCTCTTTCCTCTGCTTCTTGATTCTGTTTAATGGGTGTTTTTAATGATTTGATCTTGGGAGGGAGACCTGTTCTGTTTTCGTAAGTGTTGTGTTCTGATTTGGATACAACTGGTTTGAAAACTGGAGACAGATTTTGGCATTGTGCAAGATATGGCTGTAAGTGAGGATGTCTTAACAATTCAGCAGCCTATATAGACAGACGTTTTCCATGTAAGAAAGTTAGAAGCAACCATGGAAGTAAAGTTTTTCAAAGAGAAGAAGAAACTAAGGGAACTCATCAACTCACAGTTGGTCTATGTTCAGGGTTCTTGCGCAACATACATTTAATCAGTCTTTTTCTGAAAATAATATTAGAACATTAACACTCAAAAGCTTGTTTTCAGTACTAAAACTAATGTATGTGATACTTACAATGAAGAGGAATACATGACCGGGAGAGGAGAAAGCGAAGAGCGGTTAATCTTGTTGATGAGTCCTGCCATGTCCTGTTTGCAAACAAGAGATCACATTTTTAGAAACTCGAAAGGAACTACAGATTTAATAACACGTCGAAATTGGGGGGAAAAAATTCTTACAGGAGCCTTGAAGGCCGGTTGATGTGCAGCTACTTCAAACATACAACAACCTGTAAAGCCAAAATCTTTATGAGAAACCAAGAACAAGAAATTTTAAAGAAAGTAAAAGTTAGGAATGTGTATTAAACCTAAAGACCAAATATCAGATTTGTAGCCATAAGGTATATCTGCAAGAAGTTCAGGACACATGTAGTTTGGTGTTCCCACCATCTACAAAAACAAGACAATGGTTCAGAAATACTTCGGCCAAAAGTTATAAAATCCCAATGGAATATGAGCATTACCGAGGAAGCAAGATCGTCTTTGCCAAGAAGTTTTGCTAAGCCAAAGTCACCTAATCGAACCTCGTTGTCTTTAGTGAGGAATATGTTGGAGCACTGGAAAATTTTGAATTGCAGTGTTAATGGATGCTCTGTACAATAGAAGCAAAAGAAGCATAGAGAGTAGTAGATCGAAGTTGAGTAACCTTAAGGTCACGGTGAAGAACACGATTGTTATGGAGGTAATCTATAGCCAACAATAACTGCACCATCCATCTACAGAGTTTCTACAGAGAAGAACAAAGCTCATTCTTAGTTAGTTTCAGTATCAATTCATCATTTTTTTAGACCAAATAGATTCTTTAATGAGTACTAACTTCTTCGGATGCAAATACTCCTCTTGACTTCTTTATCATTTGAGTCCTGCATTTACCAAAGTCAATTAAATAAACATCACCAGAGAAACATAGATATGACATACGTAAATAGTTTTGCCTTACATGTCTCCACCCTCGCAGTAACTAGTTACAATGCATACACAATCCTGCATAAACCAATCCAAATCAGAATTTTAAGTAAATTTGCGCTTAAATTACAAGCTTTGAAAAAGAAGAAGATATCACCTTTTCAACCCATGAATCTTTGTATTCCACAATATAAGGACTCTTAAGCTTTGATATTAAACTCATCTGCATCACATAACAAATAAAATATAAACATATTATGATTTTCAAGAATCATCGTTGGATATAATCAAGAATCAAGATCACAAATAAGAAAAGCTTGATAATAAATTAACCTCTTGGATCGCAGCAAGCTTGCATCTCTCTGTTTGTTTAGCCAAACGAAAACGAATCTTCTTCACCACATACCTACACAAAAAAAAAAAGCCATAGATTTTTTAATCTCTTAAACAAGATCATAACAGCATATGTAGACAAACTACAAAATTGAGATCTTTTAAATACTCACTTTCGTCTCTCTGACTTGTGAATGACAAGAAAAGCAGAACCAAAAGCGCCTCTTCCGATCTGTTCCACGACTTCATAATCATCCATCTTGGAAGCTGTCTCACCTATCTTGTTTGCCATATGAGATCTTCCTTCTGTCGGTTTAAAAGGATCCAACTATCACAAGTTGTAACTGTTCAATGGAGCCTCTAAGTTTCAGGGTATTCATATAAAGCACATGAGCATTAATGAGAGAATCAAGAATTAAAGAATCAGGCAAGAAGAACAAAATAACAAAAACAAAAACAAAAACTGGGACCCTTAAACCAAATCTTGATTTTGAAATATCGTGAAGAAGAAAGTTTCGTAATTTCTTCTTTTGAACAAGATGAGGAGGGAAGATTTGAAGATGAAGCAAAGAAAAGGACCAGAGAGAAAGTGTGAAGATAAATTATATTTATTTTAATTTTTAATTTTGTTTTGGTCAGCAGAGAGGGAAAGTTATTTAAAAGAAAGGAAAATAAAATAGAGGAAGAAGAAATGTTCAATTGACAGGTACCAAAGCAAATTTTGCTTGAGGTTTCAGACTGTTGTTGTTGACATGTTTGTTGTTATCATTACATTTAGTCCCTTTTTTAATTGTTGTTGAGAAGTCTCTTTCTCACTTTTACACTTTTTAACAAACAAAAAACATTCTCTGAGTTGATGTTTTTGTTTTATTATCTTATCACTTGGGTCGTTAAGGGAATTTATCAAATTTAATTCTCTTGAGCGTAGTTTATTTGACCCAAATGTGAATTTCATGACTTTTGATACATAATTGTTTTACCAACCAAAGAAAAATCTATACACTCTCAAGATCTTCTCTTAGTGCTTTGGCTGGACCATATCCTTTACTCTGATGGTTGGACCATATATCTTAACTCTTTTGGTTAGAACTTAGAAGACTCTTTTTGGTTAGAAGTTAGAACAACCAAATAATAAAATATTGTATAGATAATTAGATATGGTCATCAGAATCCAGTCAAACCAACCTGCTTATTGCAAGTAATGAAAAGTACAATACATTTGTTTAACAAGTAGGCTTTTAGTTTTAGGCTTCTCTCTCTCGAGCATAATTTTGCGACATTAATAATTCCCCGGTCACACCGTTTCTGCTAGTGTGCTATATGACGTGTGTGCGATCAATGGCCCAAATTTTAATTTAATTTCCCCCAAGCGTTACTGTAAGGCAAAGCCCATCACGGTTCCAATCTTTTAAAAGTCAAATCTAGGAAATCCTCTTTCAGGTTTTTTTGATTAGTTGTTTTTTGTTTCAAGGAATAGTTGTACTTTTGACAATTTCACACAAATTTAAAATACCAGCCCAAATTTTGTATAGAGGTAGACATTTCGGTTTAAGTATTTTGTATAGAGGTAGACATTTCGGTTTAAGTTCGGGTTTGATTCAGTTTGGTTTATTCGGTTTTGGTAAAATTCTAACCAAACTCAACCGAAGTTAGTTTGATTTGGTTTGTGTTCAGGTTGATTTATGTTTGCTTTAGTTTGGTTCTGTTTTAATTCGGTTTAAAAATCAAATAATGTAAAAAAAAAATTGATTCTAGTTTTATAAAGGTTGATTAATCAAATAAATTAGAAAAGCTAGAAAAATAAAATTAACACCTAATATTAAATATAATTAAATCGATATTTCTATTTAGTTAATTTTATATAGAAAAGTTAAAATAAAGTAAAATATAAACCAAATGCGATTGGTAATAGGTAAGATCACATATTTATAATTTTAATAATATTATTAATTAATTTAAGAAACACATCGAGTTATTGGTTTGGTTTGGTTTTAAACCGAACCGAACTGAATTATTTGGGTTGAGAAGAAACATAACCGAATGGTTGGAGTGTAGGATTGGGTTTGGTTTGGGTCAGTTTGAGTTGGTTAGGTTCGGTTTAAATGCCCACCCCTAATTTTGTAAATATAGTAAAAATATTTTCAGACCTTTTCATATCAAATTTAAAGAGGAGTAGAAAAAAAATCATATTCAAAACACAATTTTGACCAAAATAAATTTGACTATTAATTTGTTAGTCTGATGCGGTTTTGACCAATACGATCAGTGTATTTATCATCAGACCCGGCCCACAGGGGAAACAAGTGAAGTCAAGGATTCAGGCTTAAATTTTTAAAAGCTTTTTTCACTTAAACAAAAGTCCTTTTTTTATTTTAAAGATATGTATAAGGGCTTTTTTATTTACATGTAAAAGACATTTTTTCCTTTTTAGGATATGTGAAAGGCCTTAAAAAATATCAAGTTATGACCTCTATAGAAAACCTATAATTTTTGTCATAGGTGAAAAAGACACATTTTTAGATTTTTGCGTAGGACCCTCATGAATGTTGGGCCGGCACTGTTTATCATCTTCTAGGAAATGTTAAAATACCTCAAACTAAAAGTAAGATGAAACAACATAGAATATAAACAATATATTGGTTATATAATTTACTCGCTAATATATAAGTTGTAAGTTATATTTCTTAGATCTACATGCGTACGTAATTATATTTAGTCGAGATCAAGATTTGCAATTACCACAACATGAAATCATTGCAGTACAACAAAAGGTTACGTTAAACAAACCGTTAATGTATAACTTCACTCGCATTACGAAAGAGCAAAAACAACATTCGTGATTGAAATATATATAGAAGAAACCTCGGGTTAATTTAGAGACATCAAAGGCATCACATCACTAATGCACTGTGTCTTTAACGCTTCATATCAACCACCACCATGGTCTGGCGGGTGGTGGTGGAGATCTCCTGTAATAGTAGGCTTGGTAAGCTTGAGGAGGAGGAGGGTAGATCGGAGTAGGGGGAAGAGGAAGATCCACAGGTGGAGAATAAAACGGAGTAGGAGGAGGAAGAAGATCAGCTGGAGGAGGATAGATCGGAGATGAATGAGGAGGAAGATCCGCTGGAGGAGAATAGACTGGAGTAGGAGGAGGGGGAAGATCAGCCGGAGGAGAATAGACTGGCGTAGGAGGAGGAGGAAGATCAGCCGGAGGAGAATAGACCGGAGATGGAAGAGGGGAATGTTCCGGTTGGTAGTTAGTGTATGTTTGTAGGAGCTTACGGTTGTTATTGGCTTCACCAAGTGTGATTAGGGTGGCCAAGAGAAAAACTATGGTGAAGGAAAGACCTTGGGACACCATCTTTAATGGTTTTGTTCTTAATTTGTACTCAATGACAATGTTAAGTTCCTAGACATAACTATATATGTTTATATATGTAATTATTCCATTGGAAGCTCTTTTGATTAGAGACTTAATTAGAGGATTCCCACTAACTTTTAACGTTTTATTCTAATGTAGTTCTTAAGTATATGCTGAGCGGCCTTAGCTGTTTGTATTTGCATTTAAATGCCTCTTCTTTGCCTAATTGACGTCTCACCACTAGATGATAGTGAGCTTTCTTAAGTGGTATTAAAATATATATCAAGAGAAAGGTTGTTCTTTTGGGCTTTATACAAGATTAGTTTTATATTATGTGATATATAATAGGTTGATTTGGTGAATGCTTTCCAAACAAATTTAACAAACTATCTTACTAATCTTTGACTTTTTTTTGTCGGCTCGCTTTGGTATACATATAGATAATAATAAAATAAGAAATAGAGAAAATATCTCTATAAACGAATTACAAGTTTGGAAATTAGTCAAAAGGGTTAGCTTTAAACAAAATTTGGGTACCCTTAAACTTAACGAGTACCCATAAAACCCTAACCCTCAAGAACCATTCTGAGAATCATTACCTTAGCCGTAAATATTAAAAGAACCTCTTGCGTCACCTAAATTCTTCTACCAAAGGTCCCTTCTAAATTGATCCTATTACTTCCAAAAGAAGAAAGAAAAAGAAAAATGAAAGTACTGATTAAAATAGTTACTACTAAGACCCTTCCTTGTGACACAAGAAAGAGATCCTTGTTTACTCATTCCACATTGAGAAAACACCACCAGGATTTGACCCCTGGACAGACTCACCGGTCCAACCACTATACCCTCCGGTCCCATCACTGGAAGGCATATCGTAATCTGTTTTAACGGTTGGAAACTCCTCAGCCGATCCAACGGTCGAGCTCGACCCAATACCAATACCGTGGTTCCCAAGAAATGCTGCAGTGTTGTAGCTCCCACTAGAGCCTCCATTGTTATTATTGTTGTCAACGATAGAGGTCGAGACAAGGCCGTGAAGCAGAGCCGGATTGCTATGGAGATACGCGTTGTAGAGCTGCTGGGAGTTCTGGCTCGATTGTTGCTGCAAGTAATTATTGGTCTGTTGATGGAGATGAAGCTGTGTCTGGATATAGCTATGGTGATTAAAAGAGGAGGAATCATGAGCACTGTTGTTGCTGTATTGAGAGATGTCATTGTTCTGAAGAGATAGAAAAGGCTCCAATGGTTGTTGAATGCTTAGAGGGTAAGGTTGAAGCTGAAGCCTTGATGAGCTCGAGCCAGAGCCTGAGCTCGAGCCACCACCGTACTGGAAACTTGAACCAAGGGCTATCATTTCGGCCTCGCGTTTCCTCGAAGATTCAAGAGCTTGAGCTTCTTTAAGCCGCTTAGCTGCACCTCCTCCTATGGGAAGAGTGCTGCTCTCTAGGATGGCTTTGACGTCATACCGGTTGATTTCAAAGTTGGTCACTGCATTAAGTCCTCTAAACTTGATCGCAGCTATATCATAAGCTTCCGCTGCTTCTTCCTCAGTGCCTAAATAAGATTAACCATACCATTCATGTAAGATGATGGTATATATGTACCGCGCTCCGTTTTTTAAGGTTTAATTAACTCCACCGTGAGTTAAATTTATTCTGAACCTATAAATAGTTAAAACGACTCCTTGTGGTTTGCCTACCAAACGTAGTACTCAAAAGTCTAAGAACTAAGTACTTACTAAAAGTTCCCAAGTAGAGGTCTTTGTTTCCGGCGACTCGGCCGATCCTTGCTTGCCATCTTCCATGTTGGTGATGCCTATATATAAATGACAAGTAAAGATGTGTTTTTATTTGGGGGTCAACGTCAAGTAAATATATATTTTTAGTATATGCTTCTTATAAGAAGTATGGTAATATATATTATAAACCTTGTAACTCCTCGATACATTGAGGCGCCTCTTGAAAATCCGCTACTTTTCCTGTGATTTGACGTACGTATAGATAAAGATGTAACTAGATTAGGAATGTTTTCGATTTATATGAAAAATGCCCTACGGAAGAACGCAAAAGAAAACACCTTCTAATAGCAGCCACGAACTCTTGTCTCGTCATGTGCTTCATTTCCTCTACTTCTTTCTCGTAGTTAGTAATCTAATATATATTGTATAATGAATCAAAGATTTGAATCATACACAACTAATAATCAAGAGATGATTGCAATAAAATATGAACCAACATACAGGGAAATTAGTAGTAGTTGAAGGACCCCAGTACTTAAGTGCTGCTAGATCATATGATCTTGCTGCTTTATCTTCTTTGTCATACCCACCTATACCAAGAATTTGGTTTAATTTAGTTTCTTTTAACGACATAATATAATTAATTAGTCCACGAGGATGATAAAGAAAACAAATTCCAATTCGACGTACTCACCCAAGTAAACTGGACGGTTGTTTATATGATTCCCAAGATTTACGCATTAAGAACAAAGAGTGAAGACAAAACATAGTTAGTCTGAGCCAAATGAAAATTAAAAGACAAAACCTTTATTTAATTACTTACCTTGTCTTCCTTTCCTAGACTGCCCTTCCCTTCTACAACTATTATCCCATAGATGAGCCTCATATCGACCAGTCCATCGATGTCTATATATGCACATTTCATCATTACACTTAAATATAGATCACAAAATCATTAAAGAATCAAATAAAAAGAGTGATGAGTCACATATCTAACCTTGTGACACCACGATAGATCGATGTTCGTTGTCCAAAAGTGTCTAATGCACGTCTCGGCGTGGCCGTCTCAACAACGGCTAGTGCTCCACCGCTAGTGTTTTCTCCGGTGGTCTCGGACGGTGAAGCTTTGGCTGCAGCGTTATTACCAGCGGTGGTGGTCCCCATGGACAAAGTGAGTGACTGTAAATTGTGAGCACTCTCTTGAAGCTCATGATAGCTATTGTTGTTAGGAGTGTTGGAGTCACAAGCTGCTACAACGACGTCGTTTGATTGGACGCTAGGCATCAAGCTATTGGTATGGAAGTAGTAATCTGAGTCGTTGTAAGCTACTAGGTGGTCGGATTGGTTTTCGTCCGGTTTGCTCACACCAAGAAAATCGGCCACTTTTGGAACCTGTCCTCCTTCACCTCCTCCACCATGTGGATTGATCATATTCCACTCTACAAAATTACATTTTGTTATCTTAGTATATAGTTAAACATGAAAAGAGAATCATATGTGTATATATAAATATATATATAGAGGTATTACCTTGTGTTTGAAAAGGGTTGTCCATATGGTCGCTGACCAAGCCAAGGTTGTATTCATGAGGAGGCAAAGAAGAGTTGTTTGGTGAAAGAGGAAAGCCAAGCCAGTTGTTAGAATTCATATTCTTCTTTTCGAGTCAAATTCGTTTGGTTTGTGTTCGGGGTAAGCAATCAATCACTACCACTTTGGTATGATCAATATACCAAGCTCTAAGCCAATCAAAGAAGAAAGGAAGATTCAATAATCAAGGATTGGGGAAAGAGAATTTAATGATCAAGACTACTTTTCAAAGATTGGGGAATAGTATATATATAGGTAGAAGTATTCTTCAGATTTATATAACCTCTTTCTTTTCCTCTCTCCCTCTCTCTCTCTCTCTCTCTCTCTAAAAAGCTACTCTATGATAAGTTTAGGGTTTTTAACAAAGGAGAAGATACTTGTGAGAGATGAACTTTGTGGAAGACCAGAGAAGTTTTATGGTTGAGAGACCCTTTTAGAATATTATTTGTTGTATAAATAATTATATATGCACTATACATTACTATTGTTTAGAATTATTATATGAACGAGTCCATTTTAAACCAGCATTGATTTTTTTTCTTTTTCTAACACTTTACCAACGTATTCTGTCGGATTTAAATATCGGTGAATATACGACGATATCACTAGCATGGAATATCTGCAATAATAAAGGTGCACGATTGACGTAATTATATGCAACGGGTCTGGCACATGACAGTTTTGTATTTGAAATGTTTTATAAATGCATAAATATATTTGTATACACGCTTGTAAATACCAACACATATAGTATTGGTCCTATTTATTGGATATACATAATATATATCCCAAAGAATCATAGTATTTAACATTTGTTATACGTTTTGAACAAGAACCTCCATTCTGTAAAACTTATCTAAATTACCATAATCTGAATTTCTAATTTGTTATCAGAACGTAATAAACTCTATCCAATTTAATTTCTTTACTATGCTGCTGTTTAGAAGTCCTCATACTATAAGACATTTGGAAAACTAATTTACTTCCATTAATTTATTTCGATAGATATATACAGAAATCGGTAAAATGTGAATAAATTTGATTAGACAAAATGGGCGGTCTATAGTAAGACAAAACCTAAGATTCCAACCGAAAAAATCCAACACTTTACGCAAATTAATTTATCACTCACGATTGAAATTACTTATAATGTTTTTAGAAAAAAAAAAGAAGATTTTAACTCTCTCTCTCGTTTGAGCTTCTCTCTCTAAACCCCACTAGGATCATGGGAACTCACGTCCTCGTTTAATGCGATTCATGACTCCACAAAGCCCAGCATTCCCACACTCTGCAACTCACCTCTACGCCTTAATTACCATTTGACCATTCTACGTAAAGTCTCTCTTTCCCAATCTACAGCTCTCTACAGCTCTCTCCTTTACTTACCATGTATACTTGCGTATCGATCCATCTATGCATGTTTAAGCATACGCCGACGTACGTATGGATGTCAATATACATGCGTACATTTTACAATATACAGCAAAAATAGCAACTAGGTTACTCTAAATTTAGAAGCTATAATTTATTGTAGATCCCTGAATTCTCTCTCTTCTGCATGTGTACGTTCATGCAATATTATAAGAGCCAATTCATTAAATATTAAGATCATACAAAAAAAAAAAATTGCTTCGATTAACAAGAGAAAAATATATTCTTTTAATTTTACTTTAAAGTTTTCTGGTGGACAAGAACATTAAAAAATGTAAAGAAAAATCGTAAAATTGGTAGGGGAATTTGTTTTGGTCTCCCCAAGTAAAAATCTGTTGACCGCTAAATCGATCTTCGCACCCGTCAAAAGAAAGAGTTTTTATGAATTAATTAAATTAAACAGCATGTTTAAGTTTAAAGTTATTATTGCTTATGTCCTTTGCACACTAGGAGATTGTATTGTGCTAGGAGCCAGCCCTCTTTTTTAATCGCATGCCTTGTGTCATCCATTAACATCGTTCATTTTATAATACTTATCAAAATATATAAGTATGTGTTTTGAAGAATATACTAGTAGAAGTACATGTGCACCAAACTTGATTTCACATGTGAATTTTTTTAGTATGGCACATATAAAAATTTAGTATTCATTGGTATACTAAACATTATGTTTTAATTAGTTGCCAACCAAAAATAATGTTTCAAAATGGTGATCATAGTATAATCGATTATGCATCTTTATTAAACATGCATATATAGGTGCTTTACGTTGTCGCAATATAACCAAAACTGAACTTCGTGATCAACTTCATTGTACTCTACTGTACGCTGGGTATAATTAACCGAAACTAAGTTGATTAATTATTTAAAAATAAAATTAGGAAAGAATTCGATCAAGTGATACTGAAACATCTTTTAAAAGAGATTTTTTAACTAAATAGTAAATATATACATGTATGAAAATATTATGGTTACTTCGTATAAATTAAAAAAGCTGACACAAATATATCTTTAGTATTAAGTATTAACACATGTCATATGATATTAAAACAACCAATGAATTTATCAATTCAAATACACATTAAAATAACTCATACTACATATATATATACTAATATCGAGCAGGTGTAGGTCTGCTACAAGGAAAGTTCTTATTCCACTTTTTAGATTTTGCTAAATCCTTCTAACTTTTTATCATTATATTAAAATATGACTAAAAACCTATCTGCAATAATTCTACGAATGAGAAAAAGAAAGAAAAATAGAAAATTCAGAAGAAAGCTTCCTTTTATGGCTTCCTTCCAGACTGAACCACTCAGAGTGATCAGTCTGCTGTACGTAGAATCTAAGCGCAGAGGAATAATCAAATGACATATTCTGAAACTAGTTTTCTAAGTAAGATGGATATATACGTACAATCCAGGAATAATCTGTTACCTTTGATGTGACATTTTTCCCGCTAAATTATTGGTTACCTCTTTTTTCCTATACCAAATTTGTTAGAAACCAAAAAAAAAAAAAAAACAACTAAGGAAAAAAAAAAGTTTGACTGTACAACAACAATTTTAACTACCTAAAAATATCAACTTCTACAAATGCTACCTCACAAATTAGTTGATTAAAAAAATTTGATTCTTAATTCTTTAGCCAAATTTGATTCTTAATTCTTTAGCCAAATTTCTACGAAAAATCATCATATTAAATTAAATTTACATCTTGTTTGGCTCTACTGATAGAGGGACTAGGCTTCTTCCAAAAAATATCAGGTTATGTCATTTGATTATTCCTGTATTTCCATGGACAATATTAGAACCATATGAAAATAAATAGTTCTTATTTAAAGTATATATGAGTAATAAAATATATCATATATATAAATAGAGAAGCACACTTTTGAAAAGGCTGATGTGTCGTCACTAGAGAGCTCTGTGCATATTTTAGCAAAATATCCTTAAACTTTCTACTTAATTACATTAACATGTCATTATATATATATTTTTAAAAAACAATTAATTGAATAATAATTATATCATCATTTCTCACACAAATTTAAATATATCATATTAAAACTAATTAAATAATTACATACTTATTTTAAGGCAAAATTTCACCAAAATTTACTTACAAATATACAAGTCAAAATTATATTGATTTCTTAAAATTAATATAAGTAAAATATTCTAAAAAGGCTATAAAAACATATCAATTAATATAAAGTTAATAAAAATAAAAACATATAACTTTTTTTTCCTTCCAAAATTTTTATTAACGATCAGATGAGATCATTGTTTACATATTGTTGTAAGAAATTTGGACAGAAATTAAACATCTCCCATGGAGTATAGGGTGTACAACAATAGTTTTTGCTAAAGTATCGGCACAGGTGTTAGTCATATAAAATGAAATGTTATTTTTTATGTTAGTATATCACTATAATAATTTAAATAACAAGCTTTCAGTAGTTATTATAATTGATTATAAAAAAAGTATATTACCCCTGAATTATCTCCAATTCATTAAAATAATTCTCAATAAATACAAGATTTATATATATTCATAAATAAATATAAAAATGACAACAAATTAGAGGATATTCTGATGTGTGATAATTTATATATATCTAAGTATGTAAACTAATTAATCTCAACATTTAGTGTGATTATTCATTAAAAATAGAAATATTGATAACCGAATAGGAATATACGTTCTAATTGTATATTCATCTATGTGCTATTAAAAAGGAATGAGAAATAACCCTTATCACATTATAAATAAATTTAGTACCCAAAAAAAATCATAATATATTTGAAATGAGTGATTATTAGATTATGCAAAATTGTTATAGTTACTCGATAAACCATAAATATAAATTTGATTTTTAAAACACACAAAAATATATATTGCCATAAATTGTAACATTTTATAAATATTTTCTTTACCATGTTCACATATTTCACGAGTGAAATATATTCTTACACGAATGCGTTGATTTTGGAATTTCATTAATTTTTTATAAAGGTTTTTTGGTAGTAATCCGTTATTTATAGAAAAAATTAACAAACCGAGTAGCTCAAAAGATTTAAATAGCATAATCAAAAATATTAAATCAATAAATTAGATTATCTTTAGAAAATTTAGTTTAGAATCCCATTGTTACTAACATATAATAAAATTAAATAATTAGACTATCGAGTAATTTAGTATATATTGTTATGATTACATAAGAAAACATGCAAAATTGTTATGATTACATAATAAAACATAAGAAGATATGAATTTGATTTTTAAACCACATAAAAGACATGTTGCAATAAATAGTAACATTTTATCAATATTTTTTCTACTGTAAAATCTCTTATACATTCAAAGATTTCACGGGTGAAACATATTTTTACACAAAAAAACACAACTTTGAATAAGTAAATAAAAAACTTTAGTTATTAATATGTTTGACACAAACAGATATTGGTTCTAGGATAATAATTTTACTTATAAAATTTTTCTTTAAATCGATTTATCATGCACTATGTGCGAGTTATTCCCTAGTTAATACTTTAAAGGTAAGGTTTTTTTTTTTTTTTTTTGTTAACCATTGGGTCACAACTGGCTTAAGTCAGGTATAAAAATTAGTAATACTACTATGATTTACTGACTTATTCAAATTCAAAAAGATAACGACAAAAGTACACATGGGAGACAGATTATGATGAAAATGCCAAAACTAAATTAGAAACAAATAAGCAAAACAAAATAATTAAACAAAGAACTAAATAACGTAAGAGCGGTAAAACCCTAGAGTTTCAGTCTTACAAGTGATATATCAAAGCCTCTATGGATTGTCAAAAAAAAAAATCAAAGCCTCTATGGTGGTCTCGTCTAAAACGAAAAGGAAGAGATAAAAACAAATAACTATGTGAGTCTAAGGGAAAGTGTTCATTTATTAATTATGAAAATGTTTTTGATAAGAGAAGAGAAATTGCAGAAAATCGGAAGAATTGGGGGAAGAAAATAATCTATAAGGAGAGACTCTGTGAGTCTCTTTGTTGGGAAAGGTGAGGAAAATGTGCAATTTGCAGACTGATAATATATAGTCACCGGCTATCCCTCGGTTCATACTCCTCTCTCTCTTTTCTCTTTTTGCCCCCAAATGATTCAGATTTTTTCTGCCGTCCTCTACTCATATTTCACTACCACGTGTCGGGGTTATGTAAATCCCTCCTGCCTCCTGTTACGTATCTCTCTATTAGTTTTTTTTCTTTTAACATCATTGTTCTTTATTAATTTGAAACCGAAAAAAACAAATGTATCAATGAGCATACAAAATGAAGCTCCGCATACCATACAACCAAAATTTAAGTGTAACGAAATAAATAAACGAGAGAGTGAAAAGATATGTTGCTTTCTGTCACAGATAAGCCTTACACGCTAACAAATTAATCAATATGTTATTTTCTTTCATCGTCTTCGTCAATCTATTTTGATCTTCTTGTTGGGCTATCTTTCCTTTTATGTAGCACCAAACCTTTTTCTGAAAATCAAAAGGTTGTGATCCATCAGTTACATCGCTAGCCACACAAACATTTTCATCTCCTGTATTAGGAGATGGTGATATTTTAGTTGTAAATATCACCCATGATAGATCCATAATCTTGATTCCTTTGTTGATATTCCTCAATGGACATTTATGAATGGTTACTGTAGATAACTTCAATCTCCAAGACCACCGAAACGTACTTGAAAGTATGTTCCACCATATATAACGATAAATCACCAACATACACACCAAGCACATGAAATAGAATCGCTTTTCTCCGATTTGAGCAATCTGATGAATAAGCCATCTTCGCAAGATGAAAAAACAAGACCATAAAAACCATATTCCATCAAACATTAACCGTACTCTATCATTGGATCCAAAGAAAACGTCACCACATCCACAAAGACCAATCAATAGAGCAAAATTTGTTAAGCACCAATATGAAAAACCATCAACATTGAACATTGCCCCCGCCTTTAGGAGTGAGAGTAAGATGCCCATAACCGCTGAACAGAGACGGAGAAGTTGTTTACCGCTAAGATTTGATCGATTATCGCCATCATCTAATCCAACATTTGGGTCACCGAGAACCCAAATCCGGGATTGAAAATCATCTTTCAAAAAGCATTTCATGCCAAAGCAAAAGCAATACTGATGAAGATCAATTTCAATCAACGAACAAGGGAAACCACATGAAGAAAACTCCAGAGGAAAGACATCGACACACCACCGAAGAACTCGTCGTCGGATTATGGTCGGAGTGAATCTCATCCCAAAGGAGAGAAAAATTATGAAGAATTGAAACAAAAGAGCCAATGAATTTGGAGAAATCATTGGCCAAATTATTGAGGGTTTTATAAACGAAAATAGAGAATTGAAATTACAAACAAAAGGGAACACCGACCGGCGTCAATAAAGTCGACGCCGGCCGGCAAACAGTTAGAAACAAAAATTTACTGGAGGTCTGGAGAGATATGTCCATTATAAAATTAATACATTAATTCTAATTAGAGTGGACACTAACAAACATATTTCTTCTAATTAGGGATATAGAGTTTTACTTATATAGGTATTTAATTATGTAAAACCAAAAAAAAGTTTGTCTTCGTTAAGAAAAATGTGTATTTAGCATAGGTTTAAACAAGAAAAAATTATTTAAAAATCAATTAATATTTTACTTTTGTCGAATATATCCAAATTTTTGAATTTTTAAATAAATTCACTTCGTTATGGTTTGTAGAATTGTAGGAGATGGTTTCTTTTTTTTAAATTTCTCAATAAAATAGGGTAATAATTGATTAATAGTCGTATATTAAACCTAGATATTCCACTACTTAGTGTTTCTAAGCATATTAATGGCGATTATACCTTATGTCCTTGCTGAATTTTATGCATGAAATATTGTGCAAAACATTTAGCCACCATTAAGAAGCTTATGCGAAATCCTAAATGCAAATGTTTACGTAATAAATGCAAAACCAATAGTTGATCAAATGGAAAAGAGAGCCGCTCGAAATTCCCCATCTCACATATTTGGTGGTGATGATGTGGTTTTATTTTCTAGTCTACTAATTAACCCACAACAAGCAAAATTGTTCTTTAACTCTTCACTAAACCCTACTTAACCAAACAATACTACTAATATTATATAACTGCATAAGCGTATAAACTTCGTCAAGAACCATTTGAAGCCTGCGATTTAATTAGTTAGAGCGTAGTGAAGAAGGTATGGGGACTGAAATTAAGTTTTACTTACTTAGACATGAAATATAAATTGTGGGTGTAGGGCATAGACGTTAAAAACACGAAAACCGGTGGCAAATTCTTGGAGGTGAAAAAATCAAAGAGTGAGAGAGAGAAAGAAGTCACAGTCACGGGAATCCAGAGAAAGGCTTTGTAGAGTTTCCATGGTGATATGTGGTGTGGTGTGGTGTGTGGTGGGAGGAATAGCCGGAAAAGTGCTCGTGTCGCCTCGAGATGAGTCTCCTCTTTACCATTTATGCATTCTTTTAATTTGTAATACTATATGGTGCGATTAAATTTTATCCTTTTTGGGGATTTGATGTGCTTAGCTTACAATGAGTTTGAACTAAGTAGCACGAGATCGAAAGATATAAATATAAAAGCTAGGTTCCAAAAAGAAAAAACAAAGGCATAGAACTAATTTATATATAGAAAGACATAGTATAATCTTTCTTTTTCTTTTTAAAAGGTAGGGTTCTACATTGGTTGTGTCTTTGTAAAAACACGAGACCGCATAATATTATCAGGGGAGCTTTAATTAGTTGTCGTAACTCACTGATGTAAACATAAGTGTATACTAATATATTGAATGATCCCAAGAAAGGACCCTATAGGTTTTTGACCACGTTCAATGTAGTATGTATATAGAGACGCCGATATGGTTAATGACTACGTTCAATATAGTATGTATAAAGAGAGGCATGGGCGCGGCGTTTGTGTTTGTTGTTAAGTGGCTTCAATAGTCAATAAAACGACCATAATGTATATATATAGGTGGTCGTTTTATTAATTAACTGATTGGTCTTGGTTCATTTATGGTTTGATATAAGAAATCTTTCTTACTCACAGGGAAACAGATTCATGTAATATTGTAAATTGTAATAGTGTAAACAATATTTGTATATATATATATATATATGCGCGTAGAACTTATTTATTTTTGGTTCATGGTCTTTTGGGAAATGGGATTAACTACCGATGTAGTACATGTGATAGTTTCACAAAACAAAACTTACTTCGATCCACACTTAGTACTACCAATACCATTAAGGTTTGGTCTTTTCTATAAAAAAATGGTTAAAGTAACTGCATCAACGTATCATTTGTTAACAACAATTTTATTCATGAGATCAGTGGCAGGGCGATGATATAATAATAGTGTCATATACACACTGAAGTAATAATACTATTAATTTTTAAACGGAGAGCGGTCATCTACATTCGATCTTCGTAGAATTCACATAAATATTACAAAACTTGGATCGGCAAAAATCCTATCTATAGACCCAATTACTAAAAAAATATGGACTAGGTGTATTATAATCTTTATTTTGAAGCTTAGAGAATTGTTCGTGACTTTGAATAAAACACACAACAATGTTATTTCATTTCTGTAGCCACTAATTAATTACCATAGTTGTATTATTTTATGGAAATCAAGTAAGACAAGGAAGGGTATAGATAACCGTGAATGTAGATAACCAAGGAATCACATGAAAGATATTTCTTTTTTGGGGTAATTAAAGAATCACATCTAGTACTATATATAAATTATTAAGATTTTGTTGTCTTAAATAATACGTTATTTTCTATAGCTAGAATCGACGTAGAAGCACATCTATTTATTTATCAGTAGGTACGCAGAGTCTACGCTACCTTCATATACACCAATAGTCCGATAATATAAAAAGACGACTTGAAGTATTCATTCTCTAGATTAAATCCGATAAAACTAGGGATTGCTTACAATTACTATCTCTCTTTTTTTTTTTGTCAAACTATTACTATCTCTCTTTATCTTAAGAATTCGTTATTAGAAAAATCAATGAAATACATGGCGTGTATTGATTAATAGAACTGCATTTGTTAAAGAAACCTATTGGAGCGAGAAATAAAATAAGCAAACACATGAATTAAAAATGCTACATAGGCAAAAAAAAAGTTATATATTTACGGATAAGTTTAACCAAAAAAAAAATTTTCCCCAAGAAAATTATTTTCTAGTATGATAATATGATTTGAATAGAATACAGCACATTTTCAAGGAGTGTTTTATAATTTACTTTCTAGGAAAAACTAGAATGGGATCACCGGATCAGGCACTACTTCACACGCCATGTTGGGACCGTTGTTCCAAGCGGTAAATCAAAATGGTACGCATGTGATTTACTGAATTGAGATTCACTTTTGCTTAAATCTTTTCTATTGAGCCCATTTTGGTCTATAACCTCATCGTTTATTTGATTCGGCCCATTGATTCTCACTCTATGCTAATCTTGTTTAGGCCGAAAGAAAATGTTTTTAACCCACTTTAAAACTTCTTAGCACACACATTGGAAATAAATAAGTTTTCGTTTGATACAATTGTTGTTTGGTGTTCGACTTTATAAGATCACAATATCACATACACTGTAATCAGTTTTTCATTAGTAAAAGTTGATAATTCAACCTTTGACAATATTTCCTTAATGGATTTGAGTTGTTGAGTAAGATATCAAAAAAAAAAGTTAGTGTTTCAGTATGATGTGAGTTAGATTATTCAGTTTTAGAGTATATTCAATTAAGGGTAATATTGGTGGATGTCACAATTTTGGAGAAAAATGAAGAAGATACTACAGTATCAAAAAAACAAGGTAATTACCAGTTTTTGGGTAGGGGAGTTTACAGCCGAGCCCTCAACAAATGGGCTGGAAGTGGTGGTCCCCACTATGCTGGTCACCTACTGAAGGAGAGTGGCGTAAATTCCTCCTGCTGAAGAAACATGTACTGTAGACAATATGGTATTTTCTTTATTATCCATCTAAATTGTGGTATCTAATACATATTCTCTTCAATTAAACACATTTGGTACAATATGCTCGCAGTACAGTTCTTAGAAGATAAAAATCTCGTAACGTAAGTTTCGATGCTACTATACAAAAAAAAATGTTTAAACCCTATTTTCATTACAAACCCGTAAAAACAAAGTATTGTCGGTTCAGTGGGAAATATTTTAACTTAAAGTGCGACAAAATGGAATTAACCCCTTGACTCTAGATTGTTGACACAATGAGTTTCACTAAGTTTCCAAGCTTTGATTGGTCTTAAAAAAGCAAAGATCCCTGGAGAAACAAAAGAATTTGGTCAAAACACAAGAGTTTTTTTTTTCTCATGAAATCTCAAGTTCAGGTTCATCATCATACATCGCTTTTAGCCTTTTACTATGGCGGATTAAAGCAAAAGCAAAAACTGAGCGTCTTTTTCAACAACAACTAAAATTGAACGTCTTTTCAGTTTGACCTTACTTGAAGTTGAGTGAAACCTATTATATAAGCAAATTTAGGTATATCTATGATCAACTTAGGGTATACTCTATGTTATGTATATATAAATATCGAGTAATTAGAAATACATATCATGTCCCAATTATCAATCTCACAACCATTAGAAATTCTTTTGGCACGGCACGGAAGGAAGCATATATAATTCATGGGCATATATAAGTCTTTTGTGATTTTTTTATTATATATTTTTAACAATATTTATGATTACTACACAAACATAAAAGACATCATTAGAGCCAAATAGTTAGGATAATTGATACACACTAAAGAAAAACAAAATCAAAGATTTCTCACTTTTATTTATTTCTACGAGTACATATCTACGAAGAGGCGACCGTGGGAGAAAAGTGGTCTATAGAAGTAGTGGAGGGGTTAGAACCTTTTCAGCCCCAAAACTACAGAGTCACGCATTTAGTGATGGAAGAATATATCTCATATCATTTTCCTATTAAATATTTCATATATTAGTAGTGGAAGACCTACGAAATTGATACTAGAAAGTGATTACATGAATAATAAAAAGAACGATAGAGCTACGCATTCAGTGATTAAATCGTATATTATTTTCGTACAAATATTTTCATATAGTACTAGTGGAAAAACTTAGAAGTTGGACAACTGAAATGAAAAGCAAATATACGAATAATAAAATTCTAAGCGTAAACATACGTACGTGGGAGGTGGATCATACATATATATATAGCCTTTACTTTTCAATTGCAACCTTAATGGTTTACTCGATTTTGTGTCTCTCTTTAATCGTGCTAAAAACAATCGAGTTATCTTCTGAAAAAATCGTTGGCCAAGAAATAATGGCCGACAAGAGTCATCATAAGTCTAATATGTCTTTCTATTCCATTCAAACAAAATATAATAAAATAGAAATATGATTCTTTTCTAGCTTTGACAACATGGATTGAAGAAGAAGAATGTGCTTCTTTTTTTTTTTGAACTGATATTATAAAATTTAAAAGGATATATGGTAAATTACAATTTAGCCGACGGAGAACAGGAATATTTTCGGAGTCTAAAGTCCAAAAAAGGAAAACTTATAAACACTACAATCTCAAACGGTATTGTTTCTGGTACAGATCCAGTAGAACTCGGGTCCAGCTCAAGCCCATCAGTTTCTAAGCCTAACTCAAGTCAACGGTTACCTGCAACAAAAGACAAAGACAAAACTGAGAGAGTCAGCAGGAGCTGCAGGAGATTCGAAAGTAACATTACATAATAGGTTTGAGCTTCTGGGATCATGTGATACCGATGACATTATGAAACAAACAATACCAGCTGGACAAGTGTAGAAGGATCTAGACTCTAGGTTAAAACATTGTATCACTATAAAAGTACAATGTCTTTGTATGAGAAACTTAAGGTTGAAAAAATAAGAAAACAAAATATATTTATATTTCTCTCTTCTTTCAAAACTAAGCCGGCGAACAAACAGAAGTTCCCGGAGACATAAAACGTAACCAAGGTAAAAATTACAAAGTAGAGAAATTAAACTCAAAACAGAGGATGAACCCTTAAAATAAAGAATTAGGCAACAAGGCATAAACCCTTATATGATACACTAGTCTTAGGATGCAAGAAAAAACTCTTCTCTTCAAACACTTGGATGAGAACTACCAAGGATGCCCACGGCCAATCCCAAGCTAAGAACAACCACTTCCTATCATGAAGAGAACCAATCTCTTGTAGCAAAACCAAAGACTTCATAACCCGGCAAGCAAAGATTCGAAACGCTTCCGAATGCGACGATGACGACAACAGCGTCCAGAATCTTCTTTGTAGAAGCCTTACAAAAATGCAGTCAGATCTCACCAGATCTGCAGAGCAAGGACAAGGAGCGCAGCCTAACCTCTCGATACAACCGAACTCAAAAGCACGAAGATGGAACGAAGAAGCTATCAACCACAACGAACAAACAAATCAGGGAAGAGCCCACTGCAAACAACTAAGACTAACATAACTTCTAAACAAACCGAAGCCTAAACTTAGAAAGGAAACAACCTTAAGGAAATCAAAGGCTGGAAAAGTAGACCAAGGGTAATGGACGAGACAATGGCTGGGCGGATAAAACGCAATCACAACCAAACAACACAAGCGGCTTCAAAACAACGAGAAGCACATGAACGGAAGTAAACGAAAGGAAGGGTCAAGCTGATATATTATTTTCGAGTCATACCGTGGAACTACTAGCTCCGGAATTAAAACCATCAACTTGCAACCACAAACCCATCAATGACCACTCCTACCGCAATGACAAAACCCAAGAACGAGACTCAAACCAAACCATAAGACTCCCCAATCAAGGGCCAAACTTCAACCACATCTACAACACTACACACCTAACTCTAGCTAGACGGTACATGATAAACACAGGAAAGTCAGCTTACTCAACCAGGAGACAACAAGAACCCATGGCCACAGATCCAAGAAGCTTCACCTAAGAGATCAGGACATCGCCGAATCTGACAAAGGCAAAAGAAGCTTCTCCTGAAACCACCGGGGGAGGACGAACAAATGCTCAGAACGTCGATCAAGCCTCACTGTGAAGACCTTCTCATTTGCTGAGCATACTAACCACTCCATCGATCCACCAGATCTAACCGCGGCGACACAAACGGTAGCAAAAACAAACAAAAAACAGGGCATTAGGGCCCTCTCACAGCTACGGCGAGGAGCACCGGTCACCGGAGAGGGCAAACGGAGATGATATTTTAGGCGACGACTAGGGCGAACTTGGGGGGGGGGAGAGAAAAAGTCGGGTCCTCGCCTCAATGAAATTTTGAAGAATGTGATTCATGTAGTTGCTTTTTGTTACTATCATTTTTATTTTTCTGTTTTTGTTGTTTTCCTTTTATTACTTAACTAGGTGGGTGTCCGCGCTACGCGCGGTTGTTGTTTTGGTTTGTTTTCTTCTTTTATGTTGTGACATTTGCATATAGGATGTTTTCAGTTGTTTTTATAATTATGTGTGTTTAATAGCAGTCAGTGCAACTGATTTCTTACTCTGTAATAGATGTTTGAGTAGTAGTTTGATTTCAAGTCCTTCTTCTTGAAACTTGATTATAATAGATGTTTATAATATATCACAGTATAATTAGAGTGATTCTGATTCTGATTTAGCAATACATTGAAAATCAATTTATTAGTTAACCTGCCATGGATAAATTTTCAAGTAGTCCATACGGGGGTTTATATTAAGAAAAAAAAAAAGGCAAAACCTAAATTTTGAAGATTTACATACCTGCTATCTCACTAATTAAGAATGTGAAGGTTTACGCTTGAGAATGTGTGTGATGTTTATATTGGTAATGGTGGACAACGTAACGTTTGAATTTTGATGATATATAAGTTCAAAACATTTTTGTATAACTAATAAATAAAAACAGTATGGCTTGGTGTTTAAGTTTTGTTTATGTAATGTCCACATATGTAATGTAGCTTCGTAACGGCCTAATCGTGGTTATGGGATTTAATGTGTCTTTTGAGTCGTTACAACCTAATCATGGATATATGTATTTATTTCAATTTATTAGTATTTCACTACCGTATTTGTGTAATAATATTCTCCGAAGTCTGCGCTATTAATAATTTGGATGTTTAGAAAACTAAAAGGTTTAGTAGTTCCAAACTTCGTATTTTAGGTCCTTTATGATTGTCCTTGTAGATAACAGTTTCCAATTTAATCGTTAGTAGGTTGTCTACTCGGTTTAAGTCATTGCTTGTAATGAATTTGTTTGTTTTTTAAAAACTGTTTAATTATTTACATGAATACCCCGCTATGCGCGGTTTAAGTTTTATAAATTTCATACTTTTTACTTTTTGTTAAAAAATTGTATGCAGATATTTTCTTCTAATCTTTGTTTTCATGCGCTAATGTTGAAAGTTAAAATTTACATAGACATTAGTTTTTGTTTTCATATTGCAATGAACATTGATGTCTTCTACATTTCGTGTACCTTTTGTTCGTTTTGCATAGTGATGATCAGTTTTCCAACAATTATTATTTTTTAACTCCTTTTATTTTTAGGTTTATTTCTACTCCTTAAGTTGTATTAGTAATTCAATTAAAATGAGTAATGACCAACATAGTTTAATCCATCGATAATGACATTGAAGTGGAGAGTGTATTTTATATATTGTAAGTTTTGGAAATGTCATCAATAGCATAATGGAGCTTAGATAGATCTTATTAGATGTTTAAAGAAACATGTAACGTAGAAGCAAGTGAAATGATTACAAATTGTGAGTGGTCTCAAACAAATGAATCTTAGCAATCTAATCGAAAGGAGTTTTAAGAAACTACACATCAGAGTCAAAATGAAGATGATTTAAACGAAATAAACTTAAGATCGAACACAAATTTTTAATTGATATTGTAATGTTCGAATGAATATAACAAAATGCATCATAATTTTTCTTTTTATTTTTAATGATATGTTGTTACAAAAATGGAGATAAAGAATAGACCCAACCACCATATTTCAAATGGAGAAGCGCACGTCTTGTCTCATATATGCCTCGACCCACGGGAAGCAGTAGTTGGTCTAGGACGTGGCAGTTCTGAAGCGTTTTCCTCTTCCTTTACCATCACAAACCTGTTCTCCTCTATTAGAGACTACACCAATCAACGTGACAACAATAATAGATAAATAAACAATGGCTTGCATTTAGACCTTTCTTGCTCCATCAAATAACTATCTATCTTGCATACTTAAGACATAAGCACTTTCTAGTGAAACAGGTAAGCAATTCAAACCACAAGCATATAACCAAATGCATGCCCATATACCATAAAAATATAATGGCATTATATACAACAAATAAGCTTTAGTAAAAAGACAATACCAAACTTGCACCCAAACACTCCATCATTTGGTAGTAAGATCTACCATGCAAAAGAGTATGCCCTTTTTCATGATTCGGAGAAATAATATTCGGTCTTGAAAGAATAATCATTAGAAAAATGATGACTTCAAAACTCATGGTTCCTTTATGGACAATAATCTATTAGGCAAAGACTCGTTTTTTTATTTTAGAAACAGCCACACCGCTCTGGTATGACCCTTCTTATTCCACATCACCGCTTCCAAACGTACACTTTGCTATTGGCAAGATATATTCCATCGTTGCTCCTGTATCCAGCTGACCACTTGAGAAGAATCACGATATAAGTTAAAAATGAAGGCAACATGCCTCATAAAAAAACCTTTATGGTTCAACAAAATCTATGAACCTACCAGATGAGTCTACTTAGTATCGAAAATACTCACAGCTTTTTTCTCCCGAAATTCTGAATATGTTCAGACACGACGAGCTTCAAAGTGAGGAAAATATAAACCTGGAGGCATGGTACATGTTTTTCATTGTAAGAATAGTCATCACAAATTCACAATACATGCTTTATCAAAATCCAATCTGTAAACGCCAAATTTGGGATATCCTAATCAAAAGTTAAGAAATAAAAGCAGGGGATAATACTAAAGAGTAGAACTATAGATGCAAAACCTCAAGACATAGCAGGCAATTATAGCAATTCTGTAGCTCCTAAAGAATAGGAAACAAAGGTCGAACCTCAAGAATTACACGTACTTGTTAAGCGTCTTGACAAGTTATTCTCCATCACTGATCGACGAACCAGTGGGCCATCTCGGCACTCTCTCAGCAAGTCTTTTATTTTCCGGCATACTTTCTTCTTCGTCTTGGTGAGAAGCAATGCAATTTTTGTTGTGAGGATGTTTGGGTTTTCAAAGGGGGGAATGCTAGTTACACGAAGTGAGAGATCTTAAGAATCCCATTGACGAAGACGTTTTCAATTTATGTTGATTGTTAACAAGTGGAAGGGATTTTTTGTACAAATCAACGTTAGGTTGGCTACCTAGCAGTTTAGAATCCCTAATTGTGGAAGAAGACCAATAGACGTAACCTATGGAAGGTGAACCAATTTTAAGAGTTACACTTGTCATTCTCTTGCGTGCTGAAGTGTCAAGCTGAGGGAGAGAGTTCACCTACTTTCATATATATGATTTGTAGATTATAGGAAATAGATAGGAGGACTAAGCACGGATTGGTAATAGTGAAACATAATTACATTTTAGTCTTTTTTAGTCTTGGGATTTCAGTTATTTCAGTGAATTCTGTTCGGTTATTTCGGTTTCTAGGTTAATTCGGTTAAAATCGAAAAAAAAACCAAAATTTGGTTAAAAACAAAAAAAAAAATGGATTTTTCGGTTATTTAGAGATAATTTCGGGTTTTTCAGTTTTTTTGGTTTTATATCAAATATTTTGGTTTGTTCGGTTTCGGTTTTCTCGGGTGGTTCGGTTATTTTTGGACTAAATTTTGGTTTTGTTAGATTTTTTCCTAACAAATTAAAAAATAAAAATAAAAAAATAAAAAATTTGTTTAACCAATAACCGAACCGAAATAACCGAAATATTTCGGTTTTTTTAGCCGCCATAACCGAAACCAAACCGAACACCCAAAATATCGCTTCGATTATTTTTGTTCGGTTTATAATCCCAGGCCTAGTCTTTTTATTAAAAATGTATTCTTTCGTATAATAGATGTAGTATTGGATTACTAATTGGTGGAATACTCAACAATGTGAAACTTTTTTGAACGCATTAAGTATTTATCTTTTTTTTTTTTTTGTCATCTGCTGTTAATATTGATAATAAACGTGAAAGATACATGGATTACAAACTTCAGCCGGCGGAAACATGAATATCCCCGGAGTCTAAAAGCCCAAACAAGGGGGGTCTAAACCGATGGACGAAAGGAAAGTCCCTGGAAACTAAACAGAGAGCTAAGAACTTTAAACATACAAAGCATAAATTTTAAGCCTCAAATCAACAGAAATTGCAACCAAGGTTTAAACACAAAAGCAACAAGACTTCACTCTTAAGAGAGACGCTAGCTCAAATTCAACAAATCAACTTCTTCTTCTGAAAATCCTAAGAATGAGATTTATCAATGATGCCCTCTAGCATACCAAAGATAACAACCACTTCCTCCTATCAAGATGAGAGCCGACCTCTCCAAACCAAGAACCCTAGACCTTCATAACCCGGCAAGCAAGAACTTAGTTGAACTTCAACCACTTCCGGATGCGACGACAATAACGACCCTGCGCTATCAAATTACGCCTAGATAGAAGTCTACACAACCCTTTCAGATCTCTACCCGATCTGCAAAGCAAAGACAAGGAGCCAAGCCTACCCACTCGAATTAACCCTTCTTGCGAACAAGAACACCATCAAGACGAGCCAGATAACATTCACTGCAATCTCCACCCCGAATATGAAAAAATCTGTAAACTTTGAGACTAGCATCAATTTCAGAGAAACCAAAGCACCTGGAACAACCCAGATGGAAACCCAAGGCTGAACCAAAGAGAGAAAGAGCAAAGGAAAAGATGATAGCTTGAGGGAAACTGGCAAGAGACCACCCAAAACCACATCCGCGGCAAAGTTACGATGAAAAGCACAAAGCAGAAAAAGATCTAGGTCGAGAAAAGCAAAGAGGCTGGATTTATTAGGCAAAAGAAAACCGTGAATCTACCAGATCCGGCATCACCCTCTCTGAACTACCCTCGAACCCTAGTAGATCTGATCCACCTTCGACCGCTTCCGCAAAGACACCCTTTCACAACCAGAGTTCACCAGCAACTCCTCAATCGAAAACCAAAATTCAGCAAACAAAGATAACAAAACAAAGGAAAGGCAAAGAAAAGAACTAGAGAGCCCTCTCACAGCGCTGTGGTGGCCGCCGGAGAGGCAGAACTGAGAAAACGAGTTTGTAGCGGCGGCTTAACCTAATCGTCGCTTAGAGAGAGAAAACCAAGTTTTTCGCATTAAGTATTTATCTAAACCTGTAGATTCTTGAGAGTTTTCTTTCAAAGGCGCACATACCTTCGACGTTCACTCGGGCAACATATCTCAACAAAATCATATATTGTAAATAAACAATCGAAAAATTAAGCGATATATTTTTTATCAATGGTTAATTGGTTGAAAGTTTCGGTTTCAAATTGTAAACCAAGTTCTTCAAGTGTTTGAATCGCCGTGACTGCCATATCTGATTGGATACATTCACAGAGAATAATTAAGTAGAAAAAACATTATACGTAATTCTTTTGTAGAAAATATTCACCAATTGGATATAGAAATAAATAAGTTGTAATCATGACACCAGAATCCCAAAATTTCATGACTTTTCTTACAATGAAGGTTTATAGATAGCAAATTAAAGCAATGGAAAACAAAATATGGAGTGGGAGTAATTATGTTTCACATTTTATTAGGAGGCTAAGAAAAAGATTAAAAAGAGTACAGAGTGAAAGATACACACGGTGCCCTAAAGTTGTAACTCTTTCTCTTTAAAAATTCCATTTCTGAAATTTCTCTCTCGCTCATTTCTGAAACCATTACAAAAGTACACTGTTGTATTTTCTTTTTTCGATTATGCATACCACGTGACTTACCCCACTTCCTTCTGAAATATCTCTAATTTCATAGTCAGAATATTTTCATGAATAATTTCAACAATGAGTAAACATTACAATGGGGGAATTTAGGTTTCACGGATTTACATTTACATATCATGTCAAATAATAATAAGAAAGTGATATACATCTCATCTTACTCTAGACTCCTAAAGTTATATCTGTACATCTCATTTACTCTAGACTCCAATTGTTATATTTTTGACGTAAAGTTTACAGTAAAAAATGTGTTTTTTAATGGTAAAACTTAATTTTCGTCATCATCGACCAAAATGTGGAATTCTGGCGTAGATTCGTGTATTTTCTTCATTGTGAATATGCATTTTTCTCTCAAAGGCCGTGTGATACCACCAAGAAGAAAGAAAGAAAAGAACGATAAACTTATGAGAACAAAAGAAAAGAATCTCGGTATTGCTATTGCATCACCTTAGATCTTTACTGTTCGATAAAAAAATCGGAAGTAGTAGGACCATATATATCAGTTCTTCTGAGTTGTTACGATCAACCACTAAATGTAACTGTCATCATGTTATGAGATCCACTATTATTACAAGTAATTTTTCAGAAAAGTATTTTGTTGGCGATTAACTGTAACAAAAAAAATCTTGCATCATAATAGGGTTTAATTAAATCAATGAAAATAGACAAAATTGAGATTCAAGTTTAAAATGAATAGAAAAAGAATTACTATATGTTCTTTATGTTACATTAAAGTCAAAAACGTCACATAAAAATATTATTTGTGTTAATTTTACATGCATGCAAACTAAGTTTGAATAATTTAAAAACAAGAACACAATTATTCCACCATATATATAGTACATGTACAGGTCAATGTTAACTCCACCATGTAATTGTATATACACAATAATGTATCATAAAAAGAACTATACGTCGCTACTTCGAAGGTGAGTTTAGTTAGGCATTCCTTAGTATACGACGTATAGATAATAAATAAGTAATTTGGATTAATGAAAATTAAAGTAGGTTTAATAATTGTACGGGCGTGCCAAGGATTAGCACTAAACAAAGATTTTAGCTTTAGATTTAAATGTGGTGGTTGCGAGGCTCCAGTTTGGCCTGTCGACACATTGGCTCTACTGCATTATGTTACCGCACGTGTTCGATTATTTCTACTCCCTTCATTATTTTCCTTCACATTTATAAGTATTTTTCTTTGTCGTGAAGGAGGAAAAAATTAAAAATAAAAGCAAAAGGATATGTATATTATCATTATACAAATAAGTATATTATAAACTAACATTTAAGCTTTTTTTTTTGTCTTATTTTCGACAACCTGGACACTGCATTAATAGAAATTTTTATAAAAATATTATACAACTCATGACACGAGCTGTATCTAGAAGAGAAATATCCAGCATTCTTTGCTCGCATTATAGAATGATGGTAGTTCAAACGAATAACTAAAAAGTTGTTCCAAGTGTTTTGATCTTGACGTTCCGCAGTTCTGATTAACGTTGTGTTAAAAATCAATAAATATTTTCATTTGTTATTCTATCATGGTATATAGTCATTCGACTACATAATCACCTTGGATGAGCTCGATCGTATGGTCCATTTAACAGTGATCATCCATTCCTTAACAACCATATACCTCTTTCAAGAACTAATATCATATATATCCATGGTCTTTTGTGTTTGAAGAAGAATTCGACCGGTCCATCCATCGTCACTATTCATAAACACGTTCTTGAACATATATAGCAGTGGGATTTTGATGTCCTTGATAATTAAGATCTCGAACTAAGAGAATATTTTAGCTTACAATCTTGGACGGTTCTTTTTCGAGTCTCCGAATAAGTTTGATTCTAAACGGCATTTTAAATAATTCATATCAAACTTTCACTAATTTATATTAAAAATCAATAATATCGTAAACAAAAGTGGATCATCTTATAATAGTAGGTACGTTTATATGCTATATAGTCATGGTGTCATTATCCTATTAAAGAAAATAAAATGATAGATTATATTACGTGTGCATATATCTTCCGCAACCTTTTTCTATTAGACATACATTTTGATCGCCATTATAAGGGGAAAAATAATTAACTAGTATTTTAAATAATTTTTCTGCATGAGGAAGAAAAAAAAAACTAAAAGAGACAAAAAAAAGTATGACATTAACAAGTTCGAAGACAACGATAACGAGAGCACAAATAATATAAATAGACGCAAGAGGAGACACAATGCAAAATTCAGACCCACTCGTCTCTCATCACTCACACTCAATGGAAACATCACCATCGTCCCCACCATCATCACCGCCGGAGATTCTCCACCTTGACTCTATCAAAGCTCTCAAAATCCTTGGTAAAGGTGCAACAGCAACCGTCTTCCTCGCACACGACGACCTCGTTTCAACCTCTTCTTCTTCTTCTTCTCCCTTCGCCGTCAAGCTCGTACACAAATCCTCTGCTTCCTCTATCCGCCGTGCACGGTGGGAAATCGAGGTTCTCAGTCGTCTCTCCGTTAATTCTAATCAAAACCCTTTTCTCCCTCGTCTCTTAGCTTCTTTTGAGTCACCGGGATACTTTGCTTGGGCCGTACCTTATTGCTCCGGCGGCGATCTTAACGTACTCCTTCGCCGTCAAAACGACGGCGTTTTTAACTCCTCTGTTATTAGATTCTACGTGGCTGAGATCGTCTGTGCGCTTGAGCATCTTCATACCATGGGGATCGCTTACAGAGACTTGAAACCAGAGAACATACTCATTCAGCAGTCGGGTCACGTTACCTTAACCGATTTCGACCTTTCCCGGAGCCTCAAAAAGCCCACCCGGCCCCAATTCTATCAACCCGACCCGGAATTAAGCATCGATCGTAAAAAAAGTCTGAGCTTTTCCCGGTTGATCTCACCGGCGGCGACAGAGAGCAAAAACAAAACACGGTTGTTGAAGAAAACGAGATCCGCTCGGGTTAACCCCATCAATCGCCGGAAAACGAGTTTCTCCTCCGGCGAACGTTCTAATTCCTTTGTCGGAACCGACGAGTACGTTTCGCCAGAGGTAATCCGCGGCGACGGTCACGACTTCGCCGTAGACTGGTGGGCTCTCGGCGTTTTGACGTACGAGATGATGTATGGAGAGACTCCGTTCAAAGGGAAGAGCAAAAAGGAGACTTTTCGTAACGTGTTGATGAAGGAACCCGAGTTCGCGGGAAAACCTAACGACCTAACTGATCTGATACGGCGGTTGCTTGTGAAGGATCCGGATAGGCGGTTAGGTAGCCACCGTGGCGCCGCGGAGGTAAAGGAGCACGCTTTTTTCGCGGGTCTGAGGTGGGATTTGTTAACGGAGGTGTCACGACCACCGTTTATACCGTTAAGAGATGACGGAGAATTAACGGTAGGTGGGTTTGATATAAGGGAACATTTTGAGAAGCTGAGGACGACGCCATCATCAGCTCCTCCGTCACCATTACGGTCTCCGCCGCACGTGTGTCGTAGAAACGATCCGTTTATTGATTTCTAATCCACGTGTGGGGGGAATCTAACACGTACAAACTACAAAGTTGTATATAATTTTTTGTTATTTTTGGGTATTTTCAGTTTCTTTTTTTCCTGATTGTCATATTATTTGTATGCAAATCATTGTTAGACCAAGAAACTGGATAAGAAAATGTATTTCTCCTGATGTGAGAATTTTTGAAAAGTATAATAATTTGGTATTAGAAGATTTCGATTGCACAATCCTAAATGTTTTTATTTTCTAAATAACATAATTTAGACAAAAAAAACAGGGTTTGTTTTTAAAAAGGATAATGATAAGAAATCATTAGTTTATTTCGAAGGTCAAGGAAAAAAGATGGAGTTAGTGGGTATATTGGATTGGACGCGAAAAATATCACGAGAGGGTTGTGTTGAAAATGTGGTAGAAACAAAAGAAAATTAAAATAAGTAAAGAATAAGAGATGGGAATGTGTAATCATAATTACACGGTCTAAATCCTTCCATAAAACACGTTACCTCATAATTACACTTGAGAACCCACATTTGTGTATATCTTTTCCTTCGTTCACATATATACATACGTTGATAGCACTCAAAAGCGATTATATATTCTTCAAGCTTCATTAGTTAATCTTGGATCATCAAAGTTCTAGTGATTCGGTAAATGGTTTTTTACCGATTAGATAAAAGATGTTGAACTAAGACGGCAAAGTGAATCCCAACAACTACACTTAAGACATGTTTATGAAAGTGTTTGGGCACCTTGATGCCACATCTTCTTCCATTACTTTATTATTGATTAGTAATGTAATTCTGTTGACAAAGATCTAGTCGTCCGAGCAAAATATCATCACGTCAAGATGCTCCAACGCTCTTACGAACATGATTACAACATATCCATGGAGAATCTTTTATTCGAACATTCTGTGTTATTTTTGAAGTATAGCAAGAAATTGCTAAGCCGGAAACTAAATTTATAATACAATATTTACTGATATTATTATACTAACAATCCTTTGTCAAAAATGTATCCGTAATACTCAAACGTTGATTCTAAATATATTATATGTATAGGACAGATACATATTTTCTAACAAGTTATGATTAATTATCTGTCTGGTCTTCTTTAGAAATCAAAGTTATTATCGTTCCTTATATAGTGTCACATAAAACTATTAAAGAGAAAGAATTGATATGTGAAGGAGTACTGGTTCAATCAAGATCCTCTCTATACAATGGATATAAGACTCAGCTTAATTAATTCTATGTGTATGATATAATAATAGCAATACATGCAAATATGTTGAGATATGGGGAAATAAGCAAAAGTACGCACCGGTAAAACAAAGCCTAGCCATATTAACAATTCAGCTACAACCTAAATTCAAATTAGTTTATTTTTCTCAATCTTTTAAGTTTAACTAATTCAGTAATTTTTTTTCAACTTCTTCAATTCAAATGGTGAAAATTGGTTGAATAACTTTTTTCAATTTTTTCAGTTGTGCAATCATTTTCGACCTAAGTTAGATGTTTGGTTTTGAAAATAAAAATTAACATTTTATAGATGTTCTGCCAAAAAGTTGTATATCTATGTGAAAAATATTACATACATTATATATTATGTATGCATCCTTTATATAATATTAGGAAAATACATTTTTGCGGTATGTCAAATATTAGGGCATCAATAGCGGGAGAGTTCTTCTCCGTTTCTCAGAAAAAAAAAAATAATATTTTATTATATAACCAATAAAAACTTGACAGGTGTAGAATTAAAGAGAGAAGCGTTACTAACGGAAGTATTTGGAGAACGATTCTCTTTCCTTTTCTTTCTTTTTCATATTATTTTATTAGTTTTTAATTAAAAACCCATGAGAGAGTAACGCCCACTAATCATGGTCTTAGTCATTAAAGATAAATATATGTTAATACATTATTATCCCATTAAGGATAAATAATTACATTATTATATATGTTTTAAATAATAAATTTTAATAATAGTCATTACGGATAAAAAAAATTAAATATTAATTGTTCTTAGCCAATTGACAGTATTTACTATTTGCTATGATACTGTTTTGGATCCAAACTACGTGTGATTGTGCGTAAGAGGTACACACTCTATAGCTGATCTACACAACCATGTCCTTACCCACATGATTTGATTTTTTTTGTGATGTTTTTGTTTGTTTTGATTAAATGGTTGTTATGTTTTGGTGTAAAAAATTACTTATGATTTGAAGAATAAAGCTAGCTAATGAATCAATTTGATTGTCTATTTTCCTACAATGAATCAATTCCTTTAATAACTCTCTAATTCCCAAAACTAAAAATTTCAAATTGTCTTCTGCATTTGATTACTATTATTCCCTCACAAAAAAAGAGAAAATTAGTTTTATCTAATCAAATATCAATTTTATATTATCATTTAAATTAATAACCACCAAATAAAATTTGATAAAATCAAATTCAATATTCGTTTTATATAATTTAAAGTATTAAAAAGCATAATAATAAATCTAGAAAATAACTTAAATTAAATAATATATATTAATCAAGGAAAACTGGGAATATTTTTTGTTATAAGAAAAAATGGAAATAAAAAATGTTTTTTCCTAAATTATTGCCAATTATTATTTTCCATAGTTTTTATAAAATCCTCAAAAGAAGGTAAAAATATGGTCTACTAAGTGCGTAATTACCATCTCACAAATAGACAAAATTTCTATTAGTTCTCTAATTTAATCTTTATTTTTATGTATTTTTTATTTATTTCTTCTGAGCATTAATCACCTAAAATTAATTCCTTCAAACTTTTTTTTTTTTGAATGTTGTTAAGTGATTTATCTATTGCGTTATTAAGTGATTTTTATCTCTTACACACAAGTTTGTTCAAAAGTCGTCTATCGGTCTTTGTATAATGACTCATTTGTGATGTAAAGATACGGAAATTCACAGTTAACTCTTCTCCGTTATATAACTGGGATAGTCTTTAATTTTTACAATGAGTCGATGACTCATTCGATGGCTTTGCTTTCTTGTTTGGTATTATGTATTTAGGTTCTTTGTGATGTTTTCTGTTAATTATAGGAGAGATATCCTATTCCATTAAAAAACAATTTTCTGCTAAGTTGTTTTTACAGTGAACAAAGTATATATTTTGGGTGGCACTGATCAAAAAGACAAATACAAAAAAGAGGAATAAAGGATGAAAAAACGAAAGGGGACAAAGCCTATAATTATAGGTTGGCATTTCTGAAAACTGACAATCTGAATTTTATATGCTAAAACCCATCAAGATAATTAATATTGGAACAAACTAGTCAAGTAAAAAAAGACAAAAGAAGGTTTAGACATTACGAAGGGTGATCACGTGTTGTGTTCGGCCAACCTCATTCCATAAGCAACCAAAGGCAGGGAGAGAGTTAAAGAACTTGTACCACTATCTTCTTTTCATAGTCTTGGCAACAGTTAAATTTTATGTGTTGGTTTTAAATTTCTTGTATTAGCAAATACATAAGATACATCATATACAAATGGTTTTGTTTGAACATCATCTAATAACCTCAACTTTAGCATACCAGAAAGTGTGAAATCAAGATTTGTGTTTGACACTTACTAAGCCATAAAAAAAATCACAATCAAATAGGGGACCAAAGTAGGCCCAATTAGTTTTGGACTCTAGAGCTTAATGAGCCCATCAAAATCTATAATTTTCTAAATAAGTAAGTAATAATAGTATAATGAAAAAATAAAAATATCTTTCAAGACAAAAGCAATGAATGTAGTGACTTAAAAGAGTAGACCCATGTAGTGAAGGCAGCGACAGGTCCTGAGGTTGACACTCACCGCAATATGCTTACAGAGAGTCTCACATGCACTGCCTCTGCCCCATTTAATTACCACTTTTTTTTTTATTATGCTTTTATTATCCCCACAACGCCTTCTTTTCCTTCTTTTAATGTTTTCATTCAATTCTTTCGTTGTTCTTCTTCATGTGATTTGAATTTCTCCACATTAAAATTTTCACCAATCTATTATACGTATATGTGTATTTAGCTCTAGAATAAATGTTCTAAAAACAAACCCAACTAAATGCATTCCTAGTCTATTTTTTTATTCAAATACTATGCACTTGTAGTATAAAATATGTAAAGAAAGAAAGAACACGAAAAAAAAAACTTACTCGAGACTACAATAAATACGAACGTATCCGTAAAGTATGGTATTTCTATGTATATCCATATTCTGATATTCCCAATATATTGACTCTTGTCGTAAACCTAATTGACTAATTTATTTTAAAATAATCGTGGAAATTACTATATCAAAGGTAACGTTTTAATTTGAATGCGAGTGTAATTCTAAAAATGTGTAATACATTCAAACGTGTTGTGATGCAAGAGTAGTTATCGTCGTAATGCTAGTAGAAAAGTTTATGATAATCGTATATGTTACATTATGGTTAGATTTGATAACAATATGCCAAAAAAAAAAAAAAATTGCATTTAAAAATGATATGAGCAGTGTGATTAATGGAATTGGAGTTTATATATAATGTTGGTCATCCCACAAATCAACTAAATGTAGCACACATTTATAATCTTTCTTGTTTTAAAATGCATAACCATAAATATAATAATAATGTCTCTAATTAATATTAAAAAAAAAAACTCAAATTACATATAAAAATCATTTTTTCAAACAAGCCCTCAAGGGTTTACCACAAAGACAGTCGTTAAACATAAACGACGCCGCTTCAAGATGATCGAACGGCGAACCCATCGGAATCCTCCCACAGAGATGGTTATGGCTAAGATCCAAATGACCAATGAACGACGCACCAGAGATAGATCTCGGTATTGGTCCTTTGAGATTATTATACGACAAATCAAGAACTGTGAAGTAAGACCTTGGCCCAAACCCTTCAGGTATCTTTCCTTGTAGCAAGTTCCGGCTCAAGTTCAGGTTCATCACCGACGACGTCATCAGTGTCTGAGGTATCTCCCCGGAGATTTTGTTTCCGTCGAGGTTGAGCGTTGCTAGAACCGACATGCGTCCTAGAGACGGTGGGATTGTACCGTAGAGTTGGTTACCGGAGAGATCCACGTCAGCTAACCGGTAAATGTTGGTTAACGATTCTGGGATCCGACCGGTTATTCGGTTACCGGATAACAAAGCACGGCTGAGCATTTTCATTCTTCCGATGTCCGACGGGATCACGCCGGAGATCAAGTTGTTACGTAGATCTAAATGCATTAAGCTGGAGAGATTGGTTAACGATTTCGGAATCGGACCGGAGATTCGGTTATCGGCTACGTTTAAAACAGCTAACCGGTTCAATCTCCCGATGTCGTACGGTAACCCGCCGGAGATTTGGTTTCCGATTAAGTCGAGCGTACGAAGGAAAGGGAGACGAGTGATGCATTTAGGGATTTCGCCGGAGATACCTTTCCAGTCGGCGATTGTGATGGCGGAGAGACGTGTGAGTTCGCATATGGAGGCGGAGATGTGTCCGGTCATGTAACCGGTCCGGTGAGCTCGTTCGAAGATTGGATCTTCTGACTCGCCGCGGAGGTTTATGTCGGCGACTCGGTGAGTTAGGGAGTCGCAGCTAACACCGTACCAGTTGTGGCAACAGTCTTGGCCTGTCCATGAGTTGAAAATGCCGAGGTGTGGTTCGTGGAGAGCTGACTTGAAAGCTAGGAGTGCACGGCGGTCTGACGGCGGACAACATGTGGCCGTTGAGATTAGAAGGAGGAGAAGTGAAACGACGACGTTGAGTTTCATTTTTTTTTTTCTTTTTTTTTAACGACGGTGTTGGGAATTGGGGACTTTGATGATGGGGGAGGGTGAGGGAAGAAGATAAACGTTAATGGGATATAAATAGCGGATAATATTAAATAGAAAGAGGGAAATTTTAAATAAAATATATTAATAAGAAAAAAAAAAAAAAAAGGACAATACTTGGCTTTTTTTTTTTTTTTTTTTGGTTTACATAAAGTATTATTAAGGAAATAATAACACGATATGGGTATGATTAGACATTTTGGCCTCGTACAATAATGAAGGTTGTGTTCGTGTAATCTCTGATTAATCACGAATTTGCCTACATCAAATTAGTCAACAACAGATGTCAAATTCATGTAAGATCTTATTTTTTTATTTTCGAAAAAGACGAGAACGTAAAGATAAAAAAAATGGTGTAACTTTATAACATGTGGGTTTGTTTAATTGAATAACATGGGATTGTGTGGTTTGTATTACAGGTTGTTTGCAATAATATGGCCACAAATATGAAGAAACACACACATGGTTTATAAGTTTTGAGCACATTGGTTAGATGTTAATAGTAGTAGTAGGAAAAAGCTTTGCACAGACAAAGTAAGATGGAGACAGGAACTGGAAGTGGGGGAGAGTTCCCATGCAAATTATTGAAGCTACGATTAGATTTTCCGATGCGACTTGCCGGGTTGGATAAGCTTTTTTTTNTTTTTTTTTTTTTTTTTTTTTTTTTTTGGCGTAATACTACTTATCATCATCTTTGCAGGGTCAACATGACGCCACGTGTTGATGTTCTTGCATTTTAATCATTTTTTTCGTTCGTGTTATGAGATAACGACGATACACATCTTCTTCGAACGCAAATAATTGTAGTTATGTAATTAATGTTTGACTCTATTGGTCTTACGATTAGTTTATTGGCTTGGATTCAGCTTAATTTGTTAGTATGTATTAGTAGTATCATGGCTTGGGTTAAGAATTAAGATTGGGCTTTAATCAGAAAGTTTTACCAAACTTACCGTTACTGATTTGTTACCTACGTCCGCGTCTGATTCAGCACCGACGGTTTTGTTTTAAACGGCGGACAACAGGAAACTCACAGACATTACTGTGAAATAGTATGTTTTTGTCATAAATGCAATTATGCGAGACATACAGTAATGTCCAAAACTTGATACGCTTTTGGTTATTTTTTACTAGTAGAGAGTTTATAAAGTATATATCGGCATATAGGCATATAGGCATGTAGGACTGAAATATGGTTCTTAACTGTATTTTCAAAATCCACTCATAATTTTCTACGTCTACTACTACTACAAAGACGTATTGAATCTTGTCTAATAAAACAAAGGCGGGAAAAAGAAAGAATTGTGACGCTGGGGGTTAAATTTACATCTGAGGGTCATTAGACAACTGAGTTGTTGCGGGTTACGTGTCTAAGAAATTAAATTACAATTATTGCTTTTAGTTATGAGTATTATTCATCCACGAACTCCAAAGCGTTGATTAGGTCGTCGCCAGGTATTTAAAACCTGATATCAACAACAAGATCAGTGCAAGTACAATGACATAATTAACCAACTAACAGGAAATACTAATTGAAGGAGTAGATATAGATTAAACTTTCCTTACTTGAAGCAAATACAAACATTACAATACCTAAAAAATGTCTGTACCCAAGAGCTCTCAATTTGTCTTTTACAACATAGACGTAAACCAAAACAAACATCTTCATGCTCGGAGCAATTGTTTTCTTCTACACTTACTTTCTTCTTTAATCCCATCTTAAGATCTTATATAATTCTGTATATAAGACACAAAGTGAACTTCGAACCTGAAACAGAGATTAAAAATAACTCCTTTCGTTACGAGCTAGAGGAATCTGTTTCGTTGCTCCACCAGAAGCTGACCGAGAAACTCATGGTTAAGGACCTGACATAGTGCCACCATTTGGGAGGGATGTACAGCATTTCACCTTCTTCTAGAATACAATCCATAAACTCCAACTCCGTTGCCTTTGGGAACTCGGTCTTGTCTATATTGTCCAGATCAACCTTCAACCAAAGTTTGAAACCAACCAGTTTTGGAACAGAAAATCAAGTCAGCCTCCGGTTTTATGTTCAATCCAAAATCAGATTTGACTTCGGAAATTGAAAAAGCTTACCTGGCTAGAGTTGCAGAGCATTGTCTCAGAGTAAGGGTAAAGTTCGTCTTGCAGGGAGGATGGGTAAAGCCTTATATACTTCTTGCCAACAACCTGAAGAACAGATGATATCAAAACTTCAGTAGGAGGAGAAAGCATATAAATAATGAAGTTTCTGTAAACTAGACACATATGAGACACAGAGGTCCAAATGTGCAGGCCAAACGATTTTTTGGTTAGTCAAAGAGTCATCAAACTTCAATCCAGCGAGATGATCAGGCTTTAGTATGCAAGAACATCAAAGAAGAAAAAGGTTGTTAAACACTAACAGAACATAAACATAGGATAGCACAAAAGACTGCCAGCACAGGCAAGAAGCCCTGCTCTCAGCTCATGTAAGGAAAATATATTTGACCATATTTACCTGAGCAAGTATATTGTGATGTGGATCATGGTGTAATGGAGTAACTGTCCCAGCCGGGCCAAACCACGCATTAAGAGATTGGATTTCCCCGCCACCGACAAAACAGTAATCAGGAATACATATATCATCTTTCAGTTCGTTTATCTGCCCATTTGTGTTAAACCAATGACCATATGTTCAGTATGACACACACCGAGTACAGACATTACTGTATAAAACTAAACATCCTAGTACATTTAATATATATACCTGATCAAACAACGAATGCTGGGCAAGATAAGTAGGTTCCATGGAAGAAGATTTATTGGTTCGAATCCGTTCAAGGAACTGAGAAAACGTCACAAGCTCTTGCTTCCAATCAGAACACAAATAGTTTTTCCCCACCTGAATAGCACTTTACCAGCTTTCAGCTAAAGACAAATTATTCTGATCAAACCCATCTTCTTATTAGCTCAGACAAGACAATGGTACGACTCCTAACTTTGTGATACAAAAGTGACAGAGCTTATGCTCTTATCCTTCATAAAATGCAACACTATCAATCTGATTTAATGTGATAAACTAACCTAGAAGTAAATCTCATTCTAAGCTCGACCATAAACCTTTTACCACACAACAAGCTAACTAAGTATGTAAACAGATGTAAATAATAAGGGAAGAAATGATGGGTAGTCACACCTCCACGGGAACGGTTCGGTAACCAGCAACAGTATTGAGGTAGTCCAAGTGGTTCCACTTGGTCCTGGCTGGCCAATGAGCCATACAATTGGTTATTACAACTGGTGTACCTGACTGAAAATAATCACGCAGGAACCCCTCCAAAGATAAATCAGACCTCTTCTCTACTCTTCTACAACTTAACGACCTGCAAGGTAGAATCTTAAGCACCTGCATGTTCACCACAGCAACCAAATCAACACGAAACTCAATGATTCTAACTCCATTTTTCAATATAGAGCTCATCGAGGTTTCAAGATCTGAGCTCTACAAGTAACTTTTTTCGATTAGTGAAAAAACATGTTCTGACCTCATTAACGTCGACGGGAACTTCCGGGACCAATTTCTCACCCTTGAAATCTCCAGAAGCTTCTTCAAGGCTCTTAGTCTTCTTACGAGCTTCAGAGGAGACCAATAAAACAGAATCGTGAAGATCCTTGCGGAGAAGCATCCCTCCCATGATAAGACCCATATCAAGCGCACCAAGGGCCTCACCAAACTCGCCGGCGGCGAAGTGGATTTTAGCGACGTGGAGACAAGCCATTGAGTAAGCGTCGCGCCATACAGGGAGAACCGAGTGCCATGGACCAGAGTGAAGTTGCTCCCAAGCCATATCACGCGCCGCCTCCGCCGCGCTTTTGTCGCCGGAAACAGCTAGCGCCGCCATGCGAGCATAGGCGTAACCGCCTTGAGCTGAGATTGATTGCAGCAGGGACTGCGATTCGGCGTCGAGCGTTGGGGTTGGGAGACGGAGGTTGTTGAGGTCTCCGGAGGAAACGGTGGTGGTTCCTGACATTGGGATGGACCGGGTCGGGTATTCGGGTAATCGGGTCGGGTTAAGTGTTTATGTGGTGTGAGATATTTTTAAAGTGATGATGAGTTGGGGGAAAGTGTAAGCGAAAAAGTGGAAAGGGAAAGAAAGATATTTTCGAGTGATGATTAGGATCAGATATTTTTGTATTTATAACTCTGGTATTTTTCAGTATTGAAGAGGAACCCTTCAAAAATTTTAAATTTATGCAATCACCCCTATCTTTTTTTATTGTCTTACATAACAAGTAGATTATTTATCAAAAAATGCATCTTACACATAAAACTTGGGAAAGTTCTGCAAATTTTTTTTTTAAAAGAGTTCAGCAAATTATTATTAATCTGATAAACCAATTTTTAGAATACCTTTTTTTTTTGGTCATCTTAATTTTATGAATGAGCCAAAAAAGGATACAAGTTGAAATTACAAGAGCTGGCGGACTAATGAAGTCCTCATAGTCATTAGCCCAAAAGAGGGAAGCTGATTAAAAACAAACACTTAAGCAAAAATCTAAAGAGGTACAAATGATTTGGAGAAAATGAAACCTAAACACTATAATTGTACAAAGGCACGAGAGACTCCCGCTTGGCTTCTCTAGAGAACATTATGAGTCGGAAGCACCAATCGCCGGATCAAACCTCACACCGACGCCAAACCAGAAGCAAAACCGACAGAGAGGAAAGCAAGATACCATCGCGACCAAAGACACAAATACAACTACCGAAGCACCTCACCAGCCAGACGATGAGAGCAAGAAACCCTAGGGAAAAAGAAAACCTTGAAATCGACTGGAGACAAGCCACGCAAGATCAACTGTTCTTACACGCAGACACTCGTCGACCCAATTTCAGCCACCTACAGACATAAAACTGGTGACGTCCTCGCAAGAGAAGAACTAGAGAACTATTCCACTGCTTCGACTAAAACCTAACTCCAAAACTTCACAAGGAAACTCAAAGAGAGGCTAGTAGGTGACTCAGCAACAAAACACCATCCAAATGACTAACACCAAGAGCGAACCCTGAGAAACTCATAACCACAATCCAACAAGAGGACTCGAAGCAGAGGTAGTGCAAAGATCCAAAATCAAAACCAAAAACCCGAGCCATATCCAACTATTCAAGCCTAACATATCACAAAGAACCTTAACGGAACCCATGGCCACGCCATACAACCCTAGAAAGACCTCTAAACAAAGGACTTGGTACCCAAAAAACCACTATACTAATCTCACAAACAACAACTAAAGGCACCATCAAGCAAACAAGGGATAAACCAAACACGCTTAACTTGGTGACATTGAGATCGATTACGAGACATGGAATCAAACCCACCTTCCTGTAATAAGAAACCTCTCGATTAAAAACCACCGAGCATCAAGACGGATTGGATCTGGATCTTCAAAAGAAGGGAGAGACTCCACCGAACCAGCAAAAGAAGACAATCCATAGCCAGACAAGGACATACGCAAGAAGAAAAAGCAATTAAACATAAAAGAGGCACAACGCCGGGGCTATAAAGCCACCGAACGTTGGCCGAAACAAAGGCGGCGGCTAGTTTGTTTATTTAGAGAGGAGAGAGGTGGGAGAGAATTAGGTTAGAGGAGTACTTGCAGCGAAAGAAAACTTTCAAAATTATTACGTTTCCTATGTATTACTATTAAGTACCTTAATAAAATTAGGTTTTATAATATTCTACATTTAGTTTGTTTTGTAAGATGTTTTAATATTTATAAATTTGTTAATGCCCGATTCAGTAATTTGGAGGGCACTAAACTCAATTACATAATAAATTCTCAATTAACAAGTCACACAAAAAAGAGTCCAAAGTTTTGTTGAATTTGGGTCAATGAAATTTCAAATGGGCCGAATGCAAAACACTCATTGCATTTTTTCTATGAATAATATTCTCTACGCTTTAGAGCACTGATAAGTATAGTTTCAAATGCATTGCAACAATCAAGTTATAAAGATCTTGTTTTGTTATGTTATGCTTATGGTTTGCGAAAATCAATTTATAAAATGTAAAGTTGTAAAATAAAGCTACAAATTACAGTCATTAATTTAATAAGTATAGTAGGTGTTATATGGGAACAATAATTTGGAGGGCACTAAACTCAATTACATAATAAATTCTCAATTAACAAGTCACACAAAAAAGAGTCCAAAGTTTCGTTAAATTTGGGTCAATGAAATTTCAAATGAGCCGAATGCAAAACACTCTTTGCATTTTTTTTCTATGAATAATATTCTCTACGCTTTAAAGCACTAATAAGTATAGTTTCAAATGCATTGCAACAATCAAGTTATAAAGATCTTGTTTTGTTATGTTATGCTTATGGTTTGCGAAAATCAATTTATAAAATGTAAAGTTGTAAAATAAAGCTACAAATTACAGTCATTAATTTAATAAGTATAGTAGGTGTTATATGGGAACAATAATTTGGAGGGCACTAAACTCAATTACATAATAAATTCTCAATTAACAAGTCACACAAAAAAGAGTCCAAAGTTTCGTTAAATTTGGGTCAATGAAATTTCAAATGAGCCGAATGCAAAACACTCTTTGCATTTTTTTTCTATGAATAATATTCTCTACGCTTTAAAGCACTAATAAGTATAGTTTCAAATGCATTGCAACAATCAAGTTATAAAGATCTTGTTTTGTTATGTTATGCTTATGGTTTGCGAAAATCAATTTATAAAATGTAAAGTTGTAAAATAAAGCTACAAATTACAGTCATTAATTTAATAAGTATAGTAGGTGTTATATGGGAACATGATCGAGTTACAAGGATATATATTAAAAATAAAGTTAAAATCTCCATAAAAATAAATTAAATTAAAAAACATATTGAAATTTGACTTAAAACATAGTTCATTAGATGTTCTTTGGAAATTGAATATAGGAAAAAGCAAGTTTGAAATCAAGAAAACTATTGTTAGAGAAGCTATCGTTAAGTGTAAACAACAGCGGATACCTCGCTTGTATTTTTTTTCTTTTTCTGTAACACTTTAAAAGAAGCGTCCATTACTTTTGAACATTATTTTGGGTTTGCACCTCACTTGTAATTTTTCTTTTTTCTGTAACGCTTCAAAACAGTCCTTGTCTGATATTTCAAAAACTAGTGTCGATTATAATTAAATATTATATTGGGGTTTGACGTAGCTTGTATTATAAATCTTCTTTGTAACGCTTCAAAACAGTTTTTGTCCGATGTTTTAGAACCGTATGTTACTTTTGAATTTTAAAAAACATAGTCAAATTTGACTTAAAACGTAGTTCATTAGATGTTCTTTGGAAATTGAATATAGAAAAAGCAAGTTGGAAATCAAGGAAACTATTGCTAGAAAAGCTATTGTTACGTGTAAACAACAGCGGATACCTCGCTTGTATTTTTTCTCTTTTTCTGTAACGCTTTAAAAGAAGCGTCCATTACTTTTAAACACTATTTTGGGTTTGCACCTCACTTGTAATTTTTCTCTTTTCTGTAACGCTTCAAAACAGTCCTTGTCTGATATTTCAAAAACTAGTGTCAGTATAGTTGAATACTATTTTGGGTTTTGACGTAGCTTGTATTATAAATCTTCTCTGTAACGCTTCAAAACAGTTTATGTCCGATGTTTTAGAACCGTCTGTTACTTTTGAATACTATTCTGAATTTTAAAAAACATAGTCAAATTTGACTTAAAACGTAGTTCATTAGATGTTCTTTGGAAATTGAATATAGAAAAAAGCAAGTTGGAAATCAAGGAAACTATTGCTAGAGAAGCTATCGTTTTTTTTTTTTTGATAACTGTTAATTATATTACCAAAAGGAACTTGAGGTTTACAAAAGTTTATATAGTTAAGGACAGTCCAAAAAAAAATAAAAAGCTGATCGTTATAGGAGAAGCAACTTCCATCAGGAAAAAAAGATTAGATTAACCGAATAATAAAATTCAATAGAGTTGTGCAAGCCATTTGAGGAGAAGTCCTTTTCCTTGTTTGCTGAACTGAGGGAGCATATGTTCCTGCATTGTGACTACTCCCTCCAAGTTTGGGGACATGTTTTTACGCGTCTTGGTCTACCAAATCTCATTATCTCCTCATGGCAAACACTGATCAGCTGGCTCATCGGTACTACAGCAGGTTTATCGTCCACGCTGAAGATAATGGTAATCCAAGCCACTATTTACCTCATCTGGAAGGAATGCAATACTCGCTCACACGGTGGTGTTCTCTCTACCCCAGAGAAGCTATCGTTACGTGTAAACAACAGCGGATACCTCGTTTGTATTTTTTCTCTTTTTCTGTAGCACTTTAAAAGAAGCATTGTCCATTACTTTTGAACACTATTTTGGGTTTATACCTCACTTGTAATTTTTCTCTTTTCTGCAACGCTTCAAAACAATCCTTGTCTAATATTTTAAAAACTAGTGTCGGTTATAATTGAATACTATTCTGGGTTTTGACGTAGCTTGTATTATAAATCTTCTCTGTAACGCTTCAAAACAGTTTTGTCTGATATTTTAGAACCGTCTGTTACTTTTAAACACTATTTTGAATTTTTAAAAACATAGTGAAATTTGACTTAAAATGTAGTTCATTAAATGTTCTTTGGAAATTGAATACAGAAAAAAGCAAGTTGGAAATCAAGAAAACTATTGCTAGAGAAGCTATCGTTACGTGTAAACAACAGCGGATACCTCGCTTGTATTTTTTCTCTTTTTCTATAACGCTTTAAAAGAAGTGTCCATTACTTTTGAATACTATTTTGGGCTTGCACCTCACTTGTAATTTTTCTCTTTTCCGTAACGCTTCAAAACAATCCTTATCTGATATTTCAAAAACTAGTGTCGGTTATAATTGAATACTATTTTGGGTTTTGACGTAGCTTGTATTATAAATATTCTCTGTAACACTTCAAAACAGTTTTTTGTCCAATGTTTTAGAACCGTCTATTACTTTTGCACTATTTTGAATTTTAAAAAACATAGTGAAATTTTGCTTAAAACGTAGTTCATTAAATGTTCTTTGGAAATTGAATACATAAAAAGCAAGTTGGAGATCAAGGAAACTATTGCTAGAGAAGCTATCGTTACGTGTAAACAATAACGGATACCTCGCTTGTATTTTTTCTCTTTTTCTGTAACGCTTTAAAAGAAACGTCTATTACTTTTGAACACTATTTTGGGTTTGCACCTCACTTGTAATTTTTCTCTTTTCTGTAACGCTTCAAAACAGTCCTTGTCTGATATTTCAAAAACTAGTGTCGGTTATAATTGAATACTATTTAGGTTTTGACGTAACTTGTATTATAACACTTATCTGTAACGCTTCAAAATAATTTTTGTCCGATGTTTTAGAATCGTCTGTTACTTTTGAATACTATTTTGAATTTTGATTCTCATTTAATGCTATGTGATTCATGCGCTATCTGTTTAAACACATTTAATCAATCTATATTTTTAAAAAATGATATTATCTTTTTTATATCATACTCATAAGTGGTATTTCACAACAACATATAAACTTCAATGATGCTACTGAAACATGTTTCTTGCTTCTACTTTGCCATTGTTTTGCTAGATTGATTTCATTATTACTTGTCAAATAACTCAACTTTGTACTTACATCAATTAAAAAATACTGTGAAATCTAAATTTAAATACAGTTATACCACATGTCCGAGTAATTATTAATTTACTACATGTCCCAGTGAGTACTTTTATATTTATGGAAAAAATACTTTGTTAGATTTTATGATGTGCCCTAAAAAAACGATAGACAAAAATGTGAAACTTTGGAAAAATTGAGGACAGAAGATAAATTAATGTTGAAGATTTGGTGGAATCAGAAAAATAGAAGAGGATCGGTCCAATGGAATAATTTACTACTACATCATCACTTTCGACGGTTTCGATTGAAAATATAAAAAGAGCAGTTGATGAGCTGTCGCTTTTACATTGGCCAAATAGCATGTGACGTGCAATAACTGACCCGTATGATTGTCAATATATGTCTCTTTTTTCTTTTCATTATGTAAGTCGACGTGGCTTTTCTAGTCAAGTCATCAGCAATATGCAAAATGTTATGACTCTTATAATATTTCCATAGATGATTTTTTTCTCTACAAATATTTGCCCATTTGGGTAAACTATCTTATCTTTCATTTTCGAAAAAACAACCGTTCTCAAGAAGGCATTATATAAAAACAACAAGAACAAAAATTAACTATTTCTGTTCCAAGGTAAAGGGCATGACACAAAATGATCAAATTAAGTAAATAACCTTTAAAACGAAGCTCAATGCTCACTCACAAGTTGATCAATTGGGGTAAAACTATGCATACGTGCAAGTTACAGCACACATTCGAGTCAAGACATACACCATTCTCTAAGGCCTTTTTTTTTTGTAGGTTATATGAGACACCGTAATCTGTAGTACACACTAGTACTTTATGCGGGACTAAATGAGCATCGTACTCACAAAGTCACAATCTCACATATTCGTTTCAGGAGAATAGGAGATAAATTACTTCAAAAGATAAGTATGTATGCTCTAATATTAAATAAAAAGACAAAATGATGAAATCAAGACAAAATGATGTATTCAAGTAAAATGAAAACGAAACTCATAAATTAATTTTAAAAATTCAAAATAGTATTCAATGGATTGCATGGAGCGTTTCGGTCCATTTTAGCTGATTTTGTTTATGTTCTAAAAGTAATATTATTTACAAAAATTCAAAATAGTAGTCAATGCATTATGCATTGTGCGTTTCAAACCGTTTCAACTAATTTTGTTTACGTTCTAAAAGTGATATTATTTACAAAAATTCAAAATAGTAGTCAATGGTTTGCATTGTACGTTTCGAACCGTTTCAACTGATTTTGTTTATGTTCTTAAAAGTAATATTATTTACAAAAATTCAAAATAGTAGTCAGTGCATTGCATTGTGCGCGTATCGAACCGTTTCAACTGATTTTTTACGTTTTTATAGTAATATTATTTTTTAGTTGATACTCATATGTGGTATTTCACACAATCATAAATTTTAAACATCTTTAGATTTTTTTTTTTGTTTTTTTTTTCTTTTATAGTATACGGTCTACACCATTGTTTTAATAAATTGAGATCATTCATATTTATAAATATAACTTAATTTTATATTTCAATCTATTAAAAATAATATTTAATAAAGTAATTGAGCAAAACTTAGAAAACCTAACAAAGTGACAATTATGAGAGAGATCAATTTCAGTGATTATATGGACAAATTGCATATACTCTTAGGGGTTTATTATCTATTTCATCACTTATAAAGCTTTTTCCAAAAACAAGTCAATTATTGAAACATAAATTTAGTATTTTTAAAGAACTTGACCTTTTTCTCGTTAAATATATAGCAAAGAAATTCAAGAAATCTTATGTTATTCAATTGACGATTTTTAGCAAAAGAAAAAATTATTCAAATGATGAGTTATAGATATTTCTCTCAAATCTAATGTTATTAAATATGAACTTTATTTAAACTAAACTTAATTTAGTTACTATTATTCAGTCAATAATTTAAATAAAATACGAGGTTATTCAAAATTTAGCCATTTTTTTCGAGGAAAAATTTGTTCAAAACGCTTTAAACCCAAAATAATTCTAGCTTTCATCAAGTATACTATTTAGGTCTAATAACCCTCAGATTCTTCTTCATTATACAAGTTAAACAAAAAAAAAATAGAAATGATTTTAAAAACCATGAGAGTAAAAAACAAAGATGCTTTTCACAAAGTTACAATAATATTTGAAACTTGTGTCAAAATAAAAAATAAAATTAAAAAAAAAATTGAGAAAAAAGAAGGCAGAGTTGCAGCATAAAAGGAAGAAAGGGGCGTAATTGCCAACTCTATAATTAGATACAGAAAGAGAGCAAACTTTGATATCCTCCTTGAGAAAACGAGAGGAACACATACACATACGAGAGAGAGAGAGAGCCAAGCCAACAACAACTCTGCACAATGGCGAATCTACCTCCATCTCTCTCCATGGGCACACCTTTCGGCGGTCCAAGCACCTCTGCCCAGAATCCCACCGGTGCTCCGGCGAACAAAGATCGAAACTTGGCTTCCGCGGAGCAGTTGGTGCTCGATCTAAGCAATCCTGAACTCAGAGAGAATGCTCTTCTCGAACTTTCCAAGGTTTCTCCTAATTTAAATATCTCTCATAGTTTTCTTCTTCCTTGTTTATGGGCTGTCGTTTTCTCTGCCCGATTCGTCAACGAGAGAGAGCTAGGGTTACAAGTGCAAAAATTTTCCAAGTTGGGAACTTTTCTCATGAAAAAGTGAATTGAGTGTTTTAGTATGTGAGTTTGGGAACTTGGTTATGCATGAAACCTTAAAAAGGTCGAATCTTTTGTCTTTTGCTTTAGACGATTTTGAGTATATCTGACTTGTTGTTGTTTCTCTTGTAGAAGCGAGAATTGTTTCAGGATCTGGCTCCTCTCTTGTGGAACTCCTTTGGTACCATTGCTGCCTTGTTGCAGGTGTGACTTGAATGCATCTGTTTTCGGTTATATCTAGTGATTTAAATGCTTTTTTCTTTCTTGTTAAAAATTGATGAGTCTATTGATTGCAAATGATTCATTAATATCCAGATGCTATTTATTCCTTGTTAGTGTTAGTGTGGTATGATTTGACTGGTTTCTTTTATTTTGCTTGCAGGAGATCGTATCAATCTACTCTGTGCTTGCTCCTCCAAATCTGACTCCTGCTCAGTCCAACCGTGTTTGCAACTCACTTGCTCTTCTTCAGGTTTGCATGGAGAGATTTTCACTTCTTTATTTTGGATGTTTGGTTGCATGTTCATATATGCTGAATCCATCAAATTCCTGATACTCTTCTGTTTCTGGCTGTTGTACTCTGCAGTGCGTTGCATCTCACTCTGACACCAGAATGTTGTTTCTCAAGGGTAATGTTCATGTTCTTGTTCTTTCCATCAGGCTAGCTTGGCTATAATATAATGATATGTGCGATTGGGGATGTCTATCATATTATTTTTGTCTGTTTAATGCTATTGAGTGGTGGTTATCTTATTTATTGTATACCTTTTATGGTTTCAGTTTATTTCATGAAGTACTTACAACTTATGTATTTATTGTTATGCCTTTTTCGTTCTTATACACAGCCCACATCCCATTGTACCTTTATCCATTCCTTAACACAACGAGTAAGTCAAGGCCTTTTGAGTACTTGCGGCTTACTAGCTTAGGTGTCATTGGTGCACTTGTGAAGGTAAACCATCTGGCCCCTTTGCTGTCGCTTCTTTCCCTTCTGTACTGAGGTTCCCCACCAAATACTTGCTGAAAGATGTGTAAATGGTCTTGGTTATTAATTTAATGATACTGTGGATAATTTACAATCCTTTTTTGCTAGTTAGTGTATGAAATATGAAAAGTCATTGAAGTCCTTATTTCACCTTTTTAACCAGGTTGATGATACAGAGGTCATTAGCTTCCTTCTTTCAACTGAAATCATTCCTCTGTGCCTCCGCACCATGGAGATGGGGAGTGAGCTGTCAAAAACTGTGAGCCTTTTAACTTAATTTAATATGTTTTGTCAGTTATATATTCTTCTGAAAATCTCAAAACTCATTTGAGATGTATTTATTATGTCTGCGGTTATAATGTGTATAACTTTTGGCGTTTCAAAATTGTTCATTAATAACTCAAATCTTAATTTTTGACAGTCTCTAACGAAACAGTCTCAATTCTTCGTGTTAAACTATGAATACTGTAGACAAAATTCTGAACAACGTATCTGTCACCCTCAGTTATTTATATTTTCTAGGCTTGGATTAAATAAATTCATGAAACTAGTTCTCACAAGTGATTGTGTCTACAGTGGAAATTGTGCAATGTCTTGTTTACAAATTTACATGATATATTAATGACAGGTTGCAACGTTCATTGTTCAAAAGATCTTGTTGGATGATGTGGGGATGGATTACATCTGCACAACAGCAGAGAGGTTTTTTGCAGTTGGTCGAGTTTTGGGCAATATGGTTCAGTCACTTGTGGAGCAGCCTTCACCCCGCCTTTTGAAGCATATCATTCGTTGCTATCTTCGTTTATCAGACAACCCAAGGTTGGTTTAGCTCGATCAGAGATGCGTTTTCATATATTCTCATGTGCTTGGCTTTTTAATACTCGAGTTTGTGTTTTACTTAGGGCTTGTGCTGCCCTCGGAAGTTGTCTCCCTGACTCGCTACGAGATGGAACCTTTAGCAACTGTCTTCGCGTAAGTCATTGTCATTTTTTTAAATTCAAGTTTTGAGCTTGTTTGTGTAAGAGATGATTTAGTTGAAAACTTGGGTATATATCGTTTCAGGAGGATCAAATCGCAAGGAGGTGGCTGCAACAGTTGGTTCACAATGTTGGAGTTGGTCGAGTTCCAACACATCAAGGTGGAGGATTTGAGCACATGCTTTGAACTGAATCCATCTCAGCCCATCCATGGAGTGTTTCTTCTGTTTTAGTTTATAATTGTTCATGTGCGTTTTATGCCTAAACTTAGATGATGGGTTATATAGGCTTTTAATCTGTTTGCAATTCTTATTGTAATTATTAAAAGCTTTAGAACAAAACCCTGAGAATGCATAAGTCTCGGGCTAATAAAGGATTGGTTACAAAATTAATATGATAGAGTTTGCATTTTTATGTTGAAAGGTAACAATTTTTATTTCAACAAAGCTTTAGCGGTCTCTTGTTGTCTAAATCGTACTTATTAAAGAAGGTTCATAAAAAAAGAAAAGGTTCAAGGCTACAATTTGGTGACAGGGACTACTGCTCCATTCTTTGCACCAGACTCGAGCATTGCTTCAAGAACTGCAACGTCACGAGCACCTTCGACGTATGATAGACGAGGCTCTTGCTCCTGCAACAAATCCATAAGAGATTTTAGATAAGAAAATATCCATGTTTTGAGTTCCTGTATTCCAAGGCTAAGGTTCTAGGATTACCTTTGAATTCTCTGAAATATCATTGAAGAATGCTTTTAGTTCTTCAGTCACTCCGCTAAACGGGTAAAAAATGGTCCTTGATGTCCCTCCTTCTCCATAAATCGTGGCCTGGAAAGCTCAGAAGATCTTAGCCATTTGAGTTGAGTAGTTTCAAGCAAAATCTGAATATTTCAGTTGGCAAACATATTAAAGTAGACAAACCAGGTAACCATGTCGGCCACCTTCGACTCCACGCTCTAGTTGAATAGTACCCTTTAGTCCTACGACTCTCCATAATATCTAAAAAGTATAAGTTATGTGAGAAAAATTGTGTTTATTATTAGCGCTGTCGAAAGCAGAACATCCAAGTCTTACTACATGCCTTTGGAGACCTTGAAGACACAACCATAACAAAAACGCCAGAGCATCCATTCTCGAGCTGACTATGGAGCAAAGAATTGTCCTGGTTTAGAGTATTCATGTGAAATCAGTGTGCTAAGAGACAGGGATTAGTGTAGTTACACTTACAAGTTTGATGTTATATTGTCTGGTCCAGGTAAAGTCTTATCTACATGGGAAGTGGCGGCTGAGACTAATGTTACCTCACATCCAACAAGCTGTTCATGAAAAACCAATAACATGACACTTGAAGGATATCGGAGAAGCATATTAGCTAATGAAGTTATATGGTACCATTCTTAACCCTGCAATGAAATGCACACCCATATCCAAGATGAAACCACCCTGTAAATGTAGAGCTTACGGTAAATATTGACAGATAACTTAGTTTCTTCGAGATATATATGAGTGAGCGAGATATGTGTAACGAAATAGGATGTAATACGTACACTCAAATTTCGCCTCCAGGAGCTTGAGAAATAAGGATTAGAACTGTTCATTGATCCCTCAATAATAAGTTGGACGTTCATCATATCCCCAATTTCTACCATCAGTTTCTTTAACTGCCGAAAGAAACCATGAGATATTTCAATTTTCAAGCAGGATATTACTTGCTGAACTGTAAGTGCCAAGAAGATAATAAGTTAAGTTTACCTCAACAAAAGCTGGCTCAAAACGATAATTTTCAGCCACAGCCCAGATAGGACGGGATGGAGAATCAGCTGAAATCTCTCTATAGCTTGACATTGCAGTTTCTATCTCACTGATTGCTGCAACAACAGAGGTTTTAACCAATAGGAAAAAATCATTTCATCTGCACTTTATAGTGGCATAATCGGAAGATTGTAGTTTTACGTTAAATGGGACATGCTCA
>NC_025699.1:11800506-11842975 GCF_000633955.1 Camelina sativa | reverse complement strand
GGAGACTCACCTTGAAGGACATGCTTTCCTGCCTTGAGCATCTTCAATGACATTTCAACCTAAAGCATAATTTTTTTTAATCCAATGCATTGTTACAAGTAGATTCTTAAACCCATCAGTGAAGACACTAGGAATAAAGATGATACCATGGTTTCTGCAGCTACAACAACAGCAACACCAAGTATTGAACTATCTTGNTGGACGTTCATCATATCCCCAATTTCTACCATCAGTTTCTTTAACTGCCGAAAGAAACCATGAGATATTTCAATTTTCAAGCAGGATATTACTTGCTGAACTGTAAGTGCCAAGAAGATAATAAGTTAAGTTTACCTCAACAAAAGCTGGCTCAAAACGATAATTTTCAGCCACAGCCCAGATAGGACGGGATGGAGAATCAGCTGAAATCTCTCTATAGCTTGACATTGCAGTTTCTATCTCACTGATTGCTGCAACAACAGAGGTTTTAACCAATAGGAAAAAATCATTTCATCTGCACTTTATAGTGGCATAATCGGAAGATTGTAGTTTTACGTTAAATGGGACATGCTCAACAGGAAAAAAATGACCCTAAGCCAGAGTAATCCTACACGTTTCACGTTTAATAAGATATGGAACTTAAACAACATGCCAAGCTGGTTTAAACAAGAGGAGTGATCAACTTACAAGCAGCAGCTGGCTTCTCTGCAGACCCATCCAGGACAGCAACATACAAATCAAGAAGGGCGGATTATATATAGTTTGAGCAATCAATGGCAGCTAAAAAATGCAGTATTTTAGGACTAATGAAGTTGGAGACTCACCTTGAAGGACATGCTTTCCTGCCTTGAGCATCTTCAATGACATTTCAACCTAAAGCATAATTTTTTTTAATCCAATGCATTGTTACAAGTAGATTCTTAAACCCATCAGTGAAGACACTAGGAATAAAGATGATACCATGGTTTCTGCAGCTACAACAACAGCAACACCAAGTATTGAACTATCTTGAATAATCTCATTCAGACCCTCATCTCCCCATTTGCACTTCACATCAGGAAAATGCTTTCTTGCTATCTCCACAGCTCCTTTCGCAGATTCCTTCAACCAAATCAAAGCGCATATGATCGAACCAACATAAAAAGTACACTCTTTTTTGACAAATGGCAGTAAAAAGGATAAAAAATGGTACCTCAGTACGGCTCCAAATCGCTTTCAAGACGAGGAGATCANTTAAACAAGAGGAGTGATCAACTTACAAGCAGCAGCTGGCTTCTCTGCAGACCCATCCAGGACAGCAACATACAAATCAAGAAGGGCGGATTATATATAGTTTGAGCAATCAATGGCAGCTAAAAAATGCAGTATTTTAGGACTAATGAAGTTGGAGACTCACCTTGAAGGACATGCTTTCCTGCCTTGAGCATCTTCAATGACATTTCAACCTAAAGCATAATTTTTTTTAATCCAATGCATTGTTACAAGTAGATTCTTAAACCCATCAGTGAAGACACTAGGAATAAAGATGATACCATGGTTTCTGCAGCTACAACAACAGCAACACCAAGTATTGAACTATCTTGAATAATCTCATTCAGACCCTCATCTCCCCATTTGCACTTCACATCAGGAAAATGCTTTCTTGCTATCTCCACAGCTCCTTTCGCAGATTCCTTCAACCAAATCAAAGCGCATATGATCGAACCAACATAAAAAGTACACTCTTTTTTGACAAATGGCAGTAAAAAGGATAAAAAATGGTACCTCAGTACGGCTCCAAATCGCTTTCAAGACGAGGAGATCAGAGATCTCAGCCAAACGTGGAATGTATTGCGTTTTGACGAAGATCCCAGCTCCGAGAATAGCAATTCCAGGACTAGGAGATGGATTCACCATTTTTGCTTTCTCTTGTATTGGATCCAAACAAACTGTTTCCTGCTTCTTTCTAGTCACACAACAAACGACTAATGAAACGCTTAATCCAATCGCGATCCTTACTCTCAAACGCTAGTCTTGTTCAATCGCAAACGCTAGATGGGAAAAGACCGATATGCCCCCAGCAACCAATCTCCCTCTCTCCATCTCATATCGATCGAGTTCTCTTTACTTCCTCACCTTCTTCATAAATCCCTAGTAGATCCTGCTTTGAATTATTATTTTTGGAATTAGTGTTGAGTTTGTAGTGAATAGATTTGGTTGATCTTTGATTCATTATTTTTTTTTGTCATGGCGGGAGATGATGTAGCTGAAACGAAGAAGGGAAGCTCGAAGAACACTAAGAACAGCAGCAACGAAAGCAAACTCAAGCAAAGTAATGATGATGATCTATGTATCTACTGCACTATTTCGAGTTTAATTGAGTGTTCCCGATGGTGTAATTGAATATTCTTTTGGTTGAATTCGTGAATTTTGCAGAATCTCCAGCTGAGTTTTTCGCGGAGAACAAGAACATTGCTGGATTTGATAATGTGAGTCCCCGATATGAATGATCTTATCTCTAGTTAATAGTCTGTGATTCAATCTCAAGCGAAGTTTGAAGTATCTGATAATTATTGGGTCTTGAATTGGGTGGTTTTTTTTCCAGCCAGGGAAGTCGCTTTATACTACAGTTAGAGAGCTTGTTGAAAATGCTCTTGATTCTGCAGAGTCTATTTCAGAGCTCCCTGAGGTTGAAGTAACTATGTACGTTTCCTTACTTTGGGCCTAAACACTGATACTTCCTGCTAATCCGATATGTTGGTTGTGGTAGGAGAAAGTGTAGATTCACTGACTTTGACTGTCCTTGTTTTCTTTTTTTTGAAGCGAAGAGATTGTAAAATCTAAGTTTAATTCCATGATTGGTCTTATTGATCGGGAACGTGTTGACACACAGCTCTATGATGACTATGAGACAGAGAAGGCCCGTGAGGTGCATGAATCTGTTTTCTCTTTTATTGCTCTCATCTTCTTTCTGGTTAAATCATTGTGCTTTTAAGCAGGCTTTGTTTTAATGTTCAAGAAAATTTTACTGCTCTGAACAGTACCCATCTATTCATGGATTTGTTTCTGATTCTTGTAGTTGTTTCCTGCTATGTAGAAAAGGTTAGCAAAAGAAGCTCGTGTCAGTGAGATACAAGCCAAAAATTTGGCATCGGGAAAGAAAAACAAAGAGCCTGGAGTCTCAAAGGTTTTAAAGGCCCGTGGGGAAGCATCATACTACAAGGTGACATGTAAGGTGAGGGTTTGAATACTATTTGTTTGATTCTACTGAAATTTTCCTGTGCAATTTGAAGTATATGTATAAATAGCTGCAGATCCTTAATTACGTTCTTAAGCATTTTTTGAGTTATGACTTGGATTGATCGTAATGTAGGATAATGGTAAGGGGATGCCACATGATGACATTCCAAATATGTTTGGGAGAGGTAAAATAGCTAATGGCCACCCCCTAATTCCTCTATTGATTTAGCCTGGTGTATCAACCTTATAATCTGGCTTTTATCTAGAGGCTAAATTTACAAATTGTCCTGATGACAGTTTTATCCGGGACGAAGTATGGACTGAAGCAAACACGTGGGAAGTTTGGTCTGGGCGCAAAGATGGTAACTCTCTTATCAAGTCTAAATTTCAGGCTCTTATTCTTTTGTTTTTCCTCTTTTGACTTTTATATGGCATGTTTCATATCTGAGATTAGCCTGTAAAACTGCATAAAATGCTGAAGTGGTTTATCAGTTTCAAATTTGTATCCTTCAGTAGTCTATGACCAAAATAGGAAGATGGCTCGTTCCTAGGCTGACAAATGGAATTTATATCTTATATAGAAATGTCGTGCATGGATCTTTAGGAGGATCTGAATTGTTGTCGTTGATTGTCAACTGGTCTTTTGTTATTGTTCTTATAACATATGTTCGTATCTATATGTTTCCCAGAGAACCTGTTTAACTCTTAATTTCTCTAAATTTTCCTGGTGCAGGCTTTAATTTGGTCCAAAATGAGTACAGGCCTCCCCATAGAGATCTCTTCATCTATGAAAAGCCAAAACTATGTTACTTTCTGCAGACTGGATATTGATATTCACAAGTACGCAATTGAATACATGAACATCTTCTTGAAAGCAGATATCAATTTAACTTTTTATGTTTTTGCATTTGACAATAATAACCATCATGGACTTTCAACCTCTAGTAATGATGAAATTCATGGATGGGATAACTGTTTTAAACCTCTTGAAAAACTTCTCATTTAGCTCAGCGTCAAAGAATGGCCTTTATATGGTTGAATTTTTCAGGAACATTCCTCATATTCATCTGCACGAAAAGAAGGGGAACAAAGAGAAATGGCATGGGGCCGAAATACAGGTCGTAATCGAAGGAAACTGGACAACATACAGAGTACGTGGTTTAGATCGTTCTTTTTCTGTATCTTATTTCTTTAGCATTTTTTAGATATTTATGCACGCACAGTTGTCTAACACATTTTGTTTTTCCAGTCAAAGATCTTGCACTATATGCGCCAAATGGCTGTTATTACTCCTTACGCACAGTTTCTGTTTAGATTTATATCAGAGACACCAGAGTATGATCCCTATCTCTCTGTTTCTTACTGCTATGTGACATAGCTCTTTCTGTTTATGTGCAGCATTATCGAGCAATTCAATTTTCTTTTCCTGTAGCAAAAATGTCACTATTAAGTTCACTCGAAGAACTGATGTGATGCCCCCTATTCCTATCGAGACAAAGCACCATCCATCTTCAGTTGACTTGCTGCTTATCAAGCGCCTTATTACAGACACAGCCAAAAAGACCCTTCTGCAGTTTCTTCAGAATGAATTTGTGAATATTAATAAAACCCTTGCAACACGATTAATTGGTAATTCTGACTTCGATCTCATTTTTTATACAAGTCTGAAGTTGATTGATATTCCTGTTGCAGTTCATTTTAAGAAATTCTGTATCCCATGTCCTGTGATAAATTAGACGGATTTAGATGTCATGTTTGTTAACTTTTAAGAAAATCAACCCTTTTATTCTTGTTTTCTTTCTTTCAGGGGAGATGGGACCTGATTTCAGCCCTAGCATGGCTGTCAAATCTATAACATCTCAGCAAATGGTACGCATACATCAGCTATTCCGCCAAGCTAAATTCGACGACCCTAGTGGTAATGTAAGCAGCTGCTTTTTTTACTGTTCATGGGGAACTGCTTACCTATATTTCTTTTGAGGCTCGTATAAAAGTTTAATTTTGTTAGAGCATCTGGAGTATTGCAAAAATTAGCTCTAATTACCCTGCGGTTTTCTCCTTTAGTGTCTTAGTCCGGCAGGAGAATACAATCTTCGCCTAGGGATTATCAAGGAGCTGCATCCAGACATGGTGGCAACGTATTCAGGCAGGTTGAACGTCACTGCTACCCTCTTTTCTGCAAATACATCTGATTTATATATGGAGTGCTATACTAGTTCTGTAGTAATCTCATCTGGCAAGCTTTACATTCTTTGTCATTAATCTGAGCTTTGTTTTTTTTAAGTGTTGACTTTTTCCTGGAAACTCTGTTCAGTGCTCAGGTCTTTGAAGGTCATCCTTTCATTGTTGAAGCTGGTGTAAGTGTGGGTGGACGAGATGTGAAACAGGCAAGTCATATCCTCCTGTTGTTGTTATTCAGCAAACCTTGCAAACATAGTCAAAAGAGAGTTCCCCTAAATTTAAGTTCGTAGCCACATAAGTGAGCTAAAATTTGAGCATGGATCATATCTGTTGCTCTTTATCTTAAGCTATGAATACGAATGATCTTCTTGCATGATTCTGTATAATCTCTCGATCTCACTCTTCTACTATCTAATAATAAATTATGAATTCTCTGGAACCGAAATGATAGGGGATCAACATATTTCGTTTTGCAAACCGTATTCCTCTCCTCTTTGAACAAGGAGGCGATGTTGTCACCAGGACGGCCTTAAAGAGAATCAAGTGAGATTACTTCTTATCTTGCTATATAACTCGGTTATCATTGTAGTTGGTATCTTTCTCCAACCTATTTTTATTAATAGGTATTGGGAAAACTTTGCAGTTGGAATAGTTATAAGATCAACCAGACGCAAGACAAAATAGGAGTGTTTGTGAGCATAGTGAGTACAAAAATTCCTTTCAAAGGGACAGGGAAAGAGTACATAGGAGATGACATCAGTGAGATAGCAACTGCAGTCAAGGTAACATTAAGAAAAGACTTTTTCGAGATTGTACAAACATCTTATTAAATCTAACGTTTGGCTTTTATTTTTCTGTCAAGTCTGCAATACAACAATGCTGCGTCCAACTGAAATCCAAAATAGTAAAGAGACTGCAAGCCCGTGAACAGCAAGAGCGGAAACGCAGTTTGAGCAGGTATAAAAAAAAAACACAAGAAATTCAGTTTCTTGAAAAATACAAGACTATTTGTTCTAAACCTGAAAACCGGAAATGTTGCAGATACATCCCGGATGCAACGGGGGCAGTGTACGAGGTTCTAAAACAAATGACAGAAGAACATAAGAAAATGAGAAAAAGTTACGGAGAGGAAGACAAAGTTATAATTGAAAAAGTGTCTAAAGATATAATCACAAAAGAAATATTGACAGAAAAGCTTGCAGAGCATGTAGAACAGGTTTTGTTTTTTTACACCAGTCACACTCTCATCGAAAAGTTTGTTTCTCTACTACATCATTTGTTGTTTTTCTTGCAGGTGGACTACGAGATGGCATTAGAGTATGCAACACAAAGTGGAGTAAGTGAAGAACCGAGAGAAAACATATATCTCCAACACTTGGATCCCAACAAGACCAACTTCATTGATCTTCATAGTCCAACTTTCGTCTTCAGGCTCATCTTGTAAACAAAAAAAACATTTGCAATCTCTCTATTATTATTACACTTGAACGAGTTTTAGTCATTTTTTTTTTTTTGTATTTGGGATTCAATATATTTTAAGAACACTTGAAAAGTGCAAAACAAGACATAAAATTTAACACTCTTTGGTGTGGTAAGTTTCAACAAATATGTCGGAAGAACGTGATAGAAAAAAAAACGAAGAAGCACGAAAACTTTTAAAATATTGTGATTTCTTATAGTATATTTTTTTGACTCTTGAGAATACAAGAATTGTCGTAATCGATAATAGTTGTCGATGATGACGAAAACTTTTTCTCTACTTGTAATAACATGATGTAAAAAAAAGCACCATTTCTTCAACCCCCATTTTAATGAGGAGGTATGGATAATGGACCTAATTTGTTTTATTATTCCAAGTGAAAAAACTAAAAATAAAAATAAAAAAGCCGCCAAAGAAATAACGTAAAAAAAAAAAGTAAGCATCGCGGGCAATAAAGAATATACGTGTAAGAAACAATTAAATACATACCGCGTAAAAAAAAAACAAAAAAAAACGAAGAGTAGTGAGAGAGAGCGAGTAGTGCCAAAAGGCGCTTTGTTATTATTTTTATTTTAATTTTAATTTTAATTAAAAAATAATAAATGATCTTAAAATTAAAAAATAAAAAATATATATAAGAGTAGTACTATCGTCTTCCTGATCTACAGAGAGACTCCACACAAACAAAAAAAAAAAAAAGGAAACGCAAAGAAGAAACGCGATTAAACAAAAGTCGCTTTCTACCCACGTGATCTTTCGTCGACTTTTCTTCTTCTTCCTTCTTCCTCTTCCTCATCTTAGTCTCTCTTCAACTTTTTTTTTGGTTTGAGGTGATGAAATTAGGGTTTACTATCTTCTCTTTCTTCTTCCCATCACCATAGACAAAAAAAAAAGGCAGAGACCTTTTTTCTCCTTCTTCTTTATTTTTAATTCTTCTTCGGCTGTTCATTTCTCTCCCAGGTACTACTACTACTTCACGCTTCTTCTTTAATTCAATCTGTTAGAGTTGTTTTTTTGATACTACTGATGATGATGATTTTTATATATTTTTTTCATGGGGTTTTTTAGTAGATCGATGGTTTTTACTTGATCTAATTAGATTACTTGATGTTGTTGTTGTTATATATCGTTGATCTATTTGAAATTATATTCAAAATTTAATTTTTAATCTTTCTTATTATTATTATTATTATGGCTTCATGATCATTTCTATTTTTAGGGGTTTCCTCGATTTTTCCCATTCTTCCTTTTATTTTTTGTTGTTTCCCCTTTGTTGAAGATCTCATCCCTAATCGAATCTGTGAATTATTTTTATTTTTTAAAAATTTTCCCTCCGATTGATGATTCGATTTTGATCAAGTTTGAAAACAAATAAGATCTGATGATGTGTTTCTTTTAGTTACAACGATGATTGAATTCGAAAAGCCCCTTTCTAAATCAAAAAAAAAAAAAAAAATCTGGGTTTAGGGTTTGATTTTTAGTAAAGGTACTGATTGGTTTTGTTTTTCTATGTTTGATTTTTTTTTTTTATTACAGGTTAATTTTGGCTTTGGTACTTTTATTGTGAAGAAGAGTGACGACGACAGCGATGATGTTTAACGAGATGGGAATGTGTGGAAACATGGATTTCTTCTCTACTGGATCTCTTGGTGAAGTTGATTTCTGTCCTCTTCCTCCTCCACAAGCTGAACCCGATTCTATTGTTGAAGACGACTACACTGACGACGAGATCGATGTTGATGAATTGGAGAGGAGGATGTGGAGGGACAAAATGAGGCTTAAACGTCTCAAGGAGCAAGACAAGAGCAAAGAAGGTGTTGATGCTGCTAAACAGAGGCAGTCTCAAGAGCAAGCTAGGAGGAAGAAGATGTCTAGAGCTCAAGATGGTATCTTGAAGTATATGTTGAAGATGATGGAAGTTTGTAAAGCTCAAGGCTTTGTTTACGGGATCATCCCCGAGAATGGTAAACCTGTCACTGGTGCTTCTGATAATCTTAGGGAGTGGTGGAAAGATAAGGTCAGGTTTGATCGTAATGGTCCTGCTGCTATTACCAAGTACCAGGCTGAAAACAATATCCCGGGGATTCATGAAGGTAACAATCCTATTGGACCGACTCCTCACACTTTGCAAGAGCTTCAGGACACGACTCTTGGTTCGCTTTTGTCGGCTTTGATGCAACACTGTGATCCTCCTCAGAGAAGGTTTCCTTTGGAGAAAGGAGTGCCTCCTCCGTGGTGGCCTAACGGGAAAGAGGACTGGTGGCCTCAACTCGGTTTGCCTAAGGATCAAGGTCCTGCACCTTACAAAAAGCCTCATGATTTGAAGAAGGCTTGGAAAGTCGGCGTTTTGACTGCGGTAATCAAGCATATGTTTCCCGATATCGCTAAGATACGTAAGCTCGTGAGGCAATCCAAGTGCTTGCAGGATAAGATGACTGCTAAAGAGAGTGCTACTTGGCTTGCCATTATTAACCAGGAAGAGTCTTTGGCTCGTGAGCTTTATCCTGAGTCTTGTCCACCTATCGCTTTGTCTGGCGGAAGTTGCTCGCTTCTGATGAATGATTGCAGTCAGTACGATGTTGAAGGTTTCGAGAAGGAGCCTCGCTATGAAGTGGAAGAGCTCAAGCCAGAGAAAGTGATGGCTTCTTCAAACTTTGGGATGGCTGCTAAAATCCATGACTTTCCTGTCAAAGAAGAGGTCCAAACAGGAAACTCGGAATTCATGAGAAAGAGGAAGCCTAACAGAGATCTGAACACTATGATGGACAGAACCGTTTTCACCTGCGAGAATCTTGGGTGTGCGCATAGCGAAATCAGCCGGGGATTCCTGGATAGGAACTCAAGAGACAACCATCAAATGGGTTGTCCACATCGAGACAGTTGCTTACCCTATGGAGCAGCAGCATCCAGGTTCCATGTCAATGAAGTCAAGCCTGTAGTTGGATTTTCTCAGCCAAGGCCAGTGAACTCGGTGACCCAACCAATCGACTTAACAGGTATTGGAGTTCCTGAAGATGGTCAGAAGATGATCTCGGAGCTTATGTCTATGTATGACAGAAACGTTCAGAGCAACCAAACTTCTATGGTCATGGAAAGTCAAAGCGTGTCACTGCTTCAGCCAACAATCCAGAATCATCAAGAACATCTTCAGTTCCCAGGAAACATGGTGGAAGGAAGTTTCTTTGAAGACTTGAACATCCCAAACAGAGCAAACAACAATAACAGCGGCAATCAAACGTTTTTCCAAGGAAACAACAATAATGGGTTTAAGTTCGACACCGCACAGCACAACAACTTTGAAGGAGCGCATAACACCAACAACAACAACAGTAGCAGTAACAGGTTCCAGCTTGTGTTTGATTCTACACCGTTCGATATGGCCTCATTCGATTACAGAGATGATATGGCAATGCCAGGAGTAGTAGGAACGATGGATGGTATGCAGCAGAAGCAGCAGGACGTATCTATATGGTTCTAAGTCTTGGTAGTAGATTTCATCTTCTCTTATTTTTATCTCCTGTGTTCTTACATTTACTCAACCATGTAATATTTTTTCTGGGTATCTCTGTCTCTCTGTCACTTGTTATGTGTTTGTAAGAGTCTCTAAAACTCTCTGTTACTGTGTGTCTTTGTCTCGGCTGGTGAATCTCTCTCACCATCTGTTTCTTTTAATTACACACCCGACTTGGGGATGAAAAGAACACTAAATGTAAGTTTTCATATCATATATAATATATAGTCGGAATTTATCTTTCTCTTCTTTATGGTTTGATGAGTTGACTTTACAATTGGAAAGGTTGGATATGTTTATGTTTTGATGAGTTGACTTTACAATTGAAAAGTTTTGATGTGGATCACGCTAGATATCTCTCTACGTTTGGTTTTCATTAATTGATTAATTATCACAAGAAGAGAGGATAATAATATTTGTATTTGAAGGTAGACGTGCTTGTCGCTAGTGGCTCGTTGGTAGCATTCAAGCATGGGTCAGTGCTTGTGACTACGAGCTCTAGTGATCGAGCACACGTACCAAACCAAAACAAAAAGAAAGAAAAAAAAAAGGTATTTATTTGATGTGAGGTATTCTTAAATACCTTTTTTTTTTCCTTAGTTTGACAATATTAAACTATCTCTTTTTTTTTGAATGATGAAATGGTTTCAAATTACCAATTCAAACGCTGGTCTTGTTTACTATATACTAAAGTTTTTAAGAAACATGATCGACAAAGTAACTTACTAAACTCAGAACTTAGATTTCACAAACTTACAATTAAGCTAGAAAACTACATAACGTATATGTAGTTGGTCACAACGTGACAGCTTTGTTATAAAAGAAAGAAGTTTAACTGTAGCAGAAAAGAAGATGAAAAAAAAAATCAGAACGAGGCATTATATATTAGCTCAAAACAAGAACAAAGAGCACGATAATGCTTTTGCAACTTGAATGGCAAAATATTGGAAATAAATAACAGTACAACACTGAAAATATGGTCTAATCTACTTTATCAACGTCAATGTATAAAACAATTGAATTCAGCTTCCCCTCACTAGAGGACAAACCATATAAATATATAATACTAAAATCTCTGCTCCATTTCTATGATTATTCCACAACAAAATGTCCCTCTTCTTCTTTACTTCCCACGAACGTTGCCTAAAAATCACCAACTTCCCATTGTATATATTCATGCATTCCGACTTTGAAGCGGGGCTTAAAAACAACAACTGTAAATGTATGTGGGCAAGCTCAAGTTGAAAATGAAATTCAAAAAGCTGTACAAAATATATCTGCACAAGCTTCTGTCTCGGCACAGACATCTGATGTATGCTAAGCCTCTGTGCTACAAAAGAGCATCAGAGGTCTATTGATTTTGTCTGTATGTCTCGGTTTTGAAGATTTGTGAATATACTTAAAGCACGTTTTGGGATATTACGTGGAGGTAAAACACGAAGAAAAAAGAAGCTTGAAGATATTTAGAAGATTTAATGGGATTAGGAAATATTCGTTTAACAAAGAATAAAGTTAAATGGAATATTTTCTCTTGATTTTAGAAAAGTTGATAGCCTTGGGAGAAGCACGAAATTCCTTAAATATAGAGGGTCTAGGACTTAGAAACTCATCTCTCTAGAATGTAAAAAAAAAAGAGAAAAAACCTTGTAAGCCTTTTGGCATCTTTGAGAGAAAAGGGTGAGGCTTTTGTTTCTTAGTGAGAGTCCTGGGTGTAGATCATTTGTGTTGATCTTAGGGATCTCTTAGTGGGTTGGAAAGAAATTGGGAACAAGCTAAGAGAAGATCTTAGGGTTGTGTAAGTCCAATATTGAACACTAATTGTAATTATGTTCAAGAAGTATTTCCAACAAAGATTGAGGACGTAGCCATTTGCTGAACCTCGTTAAAAATTGTGTGTCTCTTGTCTCTTCTACACTAACAAGTGGTATCAGAGCAGGCATCTGTGCAGAGTCTAACTCAACCAATGGGTGAAGATCTTGGGAAGAAGAACATGGAGGCACAGTCAATGTTATTCATGGCAAACGACTTATTGATGTTAGATCCAAATCATTATGGGAGGTGGAAGGTGTTGATGATGCATAGAATTAAAGAAATTCATGTAGATGCATGGACAGCAGTTGAATGTGGATGGGAGTCGCCAAAACAGGTGGTTGTTGTAGATTCTGACGGGAATCAGGTGACTGTTGAAAAACCCAAAATAGAGTGGTCAAAATCTGACAAAGCATTGTCCACACTCAAGTCACTGGCACTTTCAGCGATATTTTGTGGCGTTCGCAGGGATCAGTTCTCATTGATTCAAGGTTGTACATCTGCTAAAGAGGCTTGGGAGATTCTGCAAAATATCTTTGAAGGTACAACAAGTGTGAAACGCACAAGGTTAGATATTCTTGCTTCTAAGTTTGAGAATCTTAGGATGTATGAGTTTGAGAACATTACTGCTTTTAGTGGTAGAATATATGCTATTGCGAATGAATCTAGAGCTATTGAAAAGAATTACAAAAACATGAAGTTGGTCAAGAAATTGTGGAGGGGTTTACCCCATAGATATCGTCCTGTGAAAATTGCGATGGATGTTGCTCTTGATATAGACAATATGTCTTTTGTTGAGGTAACCAGTAGACGGATGAGCTATGAGTTGCAGTACTTATCGTCTGATGTAGGTAAGAACACACAAGGGATTGATGTTTGTTCAGTCTGTGATAGTGAAGAAAACACAAAGACTCGTAAAAAGGAAGAACTTGAGAGTCTTGTGGTGAACAAAGGACGCAAAAGTTTGAAGATTACAGCCGAACAGAAAAGGAATAAGGTTCAGTGTCATGTTTGTCAGGGCTTTGGTCATTTTAAATCAGATTGTCCTTCAGTGAGGAAGAAAGGGATCAAGAGTCTGCATTCACCAAAAAGGAAGAAAAACACACAAAAGCCTCATACAAACAAGTCAAAGTTTGTTGCTCTTTGTGGCTCAATGAAACTTGCTGCTGATAAGTTGGAACTGAAGTCTGATAATGGAACAACTTGTTATACGAATCAGGACTCTGAGCCAGCAGAAAAAGAACTTAATTTATCGCTGAATGATCTGATCAATACTTTGAGGAAAGATCTGATACAAAGAGAAAAGGAAAATCAAAGGCTTGTCACAGAGAAGAACGACTTGGTAAGCAAAATTTCAAATCTGGAAGAAGATCTAGCTCTGGAGAAAGTAAAGTCTTGTGATTTAGAAAAACATTTAGAAGATCAGTTAAGAAGCATCAAGATGTTGAGCAGAGGAACTAAGGATCTTGACAAGATTCTGACAACTGGTAGAACATGTAATGTCAGATGGGGTTTGGGTTACCATGGAGGTGATTCTGGTGCAACTACTCAATTTGTTAAAGGAGAAACTTTGGCTTCAAAATTTGTAGATTCAAGTGTCTGCATATCTCCATCAAAGGTCCGAAACGTGTTTGTCAGCAAGGAGACAGGTGACAACCGGCTGAAATCTTGGCAGGCGTCTGTACACAACAACCTTAAAAGAAGAGTGATTGGTTGTTGGTATTGTAGGAAAGCTGGTCATATCAAAGCTCAGTGCTACAAGTTCTTGAAGAGTGTAACACAAGTCATGAGAAGGAAAAAATATTACAAAGAGGGTCAAAGATTCAATCAAGTTTGGATCAAGAAGCATGATTTATATTGTCCTGAAGACTACATAAAACATGCATCAAGGGACAGATGTTTGTATTTTGACAGTGGCTACTCAAGGAATCAGAGAGGTGTTCAAAGCAAGAAACAACATCTAAGACATGCGCATGAGGAATTCCAAGATTCAGGTCAATGGAAAAAACGTTGGAGACCGAGATGTTGAGCCAAAATATGACGTCTCCCAGACCAGATAATAAGAAGAATGATAACTGTCTGTTTGACGACTGATCAAAGTCTTGTGCTGATGGTTGATATTTCAAGATATTTAAAGTTTTTTTAATGAGTTTTACCACTCAAGCAGGGGGAGATGGTGTAAGAAGAATTAGATTCTTGATTATGGGGGAGTTTCCAAGATGTTGTCTGATTTTGGAGGAGTCTTCAAGGGGTTGTGTTATGGATTTCCAAGAATCATGAAGTGTTGTGCTTGAGTTATAAAGCTCAGTAAAAAAGGGGGAGAATGTAAGTGTATGTGGGCAAGCTCAAGTTAAAGATGAAGTTCAGAAAGCTGTACAAAATATATCTGCACAAGCTTCTGTTTCGGCACAGACATCTGATGTATGTTCAAGCCTATGTGCTACAAAAGAGCATCAGAGGTCTGTTGATTTTGTCTTTATGTCTCGGTTTTGAAGATTTGTGAAGATATACTTAAGGCACGGTTTGGGATATTACTTGGAGGTAAAGCACGAAGAAAAAGGAAGCTTGGAGATATTTAGAAGATTTAATGGGATTAGGAAATATTCGTTTAACAAAGAATAAAGTTAAATAAAATATTTCCTCTTGATTTTAGGAAAGTTGATAGCTTTGGGAGAGGCACGAAATCCCTTAAATATAGAGGGTCTAGCACTTAGAAACTCATCTCTCTAGAACGTTAAAAAAAAAAAGAAAAAAAACCTTGTAAGACTTTTGGCATCTTTAATAGAAAAGGGTGAGGGTTTTGTTTCTAAGTGAGAGTCCTGGGTGTAGATCATTTGTGTTGATGACTTGATTTGTCAACTGAAAAGTGTTGATGTTTTGATGAGTTGGACTTTACAATTGAAAAGTGTTGATGTGTTTATGTTTTCATGAGTTGACTATACAATTTAAAAGTTTTGATTTGATTCACGCTAGCTATCTCTCTACGTTTAGTTTTCATTAATTGATTAATTATCACAAGAACAAAGGATAATAGCAATTGTATTTGAAGGTAAACGTGCTTGTCGCTAGTGGCTCGTTGGTAGAATTCAAGCATGGGTCAGTGCTTGTGACTACGAGCTCGAGTGATCGAGCACATATACCAAACCAAAAAAAAAGAAAGAAAAAAAAAAGAGCTATCTTTGATGTGAGGTATTCTTAAATATCTTTTTTTTCCTTAGTTTAACAATATTCATGTCTTTAAATGTACTGTTTACTTATCTCTTTTTTAAATTTATTTATTATGAAATGGTTTCAAATTACAAATTCAAACCCTGGTCTTGTTTACTATACTAGTGTTTTTAAGAAACATGATCGACAAAGTAACCTACTAAACTCAGAACTTAAATTTCAAAAAAACCCATCATACATAAGTTGATTAAATTAAAGCTAGAAAACTACATAACGTATGTTATTGTTAGTCACAACGTGACAGCTTTGTTATAAAAGAAGAACGTTTAACTGTAGCAGAAAGAAAGATGAAAAAAGTCAAAACGAAGCATTATATTAGCTCAAAACAAGATCAAATACGATTGTGCTTTTGCAACTTGAATGACAAAATATTGGAAATAAATAACAGTATAAGGGCATCTCTGAGTAATACTCAAATCAATGTCTTAAACTTTAGATAATATTAAAAATAATATTAATCTAAGTTTAGATTCTCACAAACTTTTCTCTTTTCATTAGTTATCATTAAATTAAGTATATTTTTTAACTTAAAACTGGATACAATAAAAAAACAAATACATAGAATTCAGATGGAAACCCCGACATAGGTTTTAATATTAAGGTTCGAGAGACGATATGATGAGTTGAGGAAACATCACTTAGGAACTAGGATTTGGAGGTAACAACAATCCAAAAACACATTTAACCAACAAGTAAGGAGGTGAAGTTCTCAATTTTCACTAACTACTTGAGAAGTGAGAACATTCGTAAGAAGAATCAATAAAATTAAAGCCTCACCTGAATTCCAACAACATAAAGTAACACCCAAAATAAATCAGTTGAGGACTTCATTATCAAATGTCAATAGAACCATTAAAACTCCTTCGCATCTTCAACATACCAAAAAAGAAAAGAAACTCCCCACTGTCACAGCCCACAGCTCAGGAAGAGGAGAAACACACTTCAAAATGCAGAGCATGTAAGCTTGTCAAAGGGGTAAGCATAGCATGTAATTTTGTTTAACTTGCCATTGTTTGATGTTTTCCAGACATAATCTTATGGCTGTTCCTTTGCTATATTTTCTCCATATTCCTTGATAACTGATTTGATCCACAGAAAAACTTCATTCAACAAGACCATGCAAAAAAAAAAGCAGACTAAGATTGCAAAATTCTTGGTTGAATATCATAAGTTTAGTTTATAAGGGTCATTCTTGGAACTCTCACTTATATTTTCGAACAAGTTCATTCAGGTGATAAATAAGATGGCTTACCTGATTAGCCAAACCATGGAGTGGACCAGCTAAACCATTTAATGCAGCTGCAGATTAAAGATATGGTATATGGATCCAAAAGTGCACTCCTAAGTCCTAAGCTTAATGAAGATACATAAGCCAAAAACAGAACGCACTCCCAACCTTAATGAAGAAACATCAATAGCCAAACAGAACCATCAAACATGTACAATTGTTCCTTGATAGTTGGTTCGTTTCGTCTTGTCCTGAGTCATGGAAATACATCATAAAGTGATGATCTCTACACAAAATGCAGCTACATGAGCAAAATGATATAACTCAACTTATACTTCATTTTCCCTGTATCAAGTATCACCCATTGTTTCATTTCATTTTCTCAGCTATTAAGAGCATTTCCATCGGTTATACCTTTGGGATGTCTATTAGTTTTTTAATACTAAAATGAAAAAAAGAAAGTTTTAATCATAATTATTCAGAGACCTGTGTATCTGCCCATACCATTTTAGATATCCAGAGACACCTACGTGTCAATAATGTATTGGCTTTGTTCTGTTTTTTTTTTTTTTCCTTTCTCTTTTCTTCATTTGTTCTACTCTCTCTCTCACGAACGAACGAGGAAAAAAATCGCATGAATCGATTTATCAAAAGGGAATCAAAATCAACGAAACCAATTGAAGTTCTGATCGGAAATAGCAGCAGAAGGCACTGTAGGTAAGCAAAAAAAAACATCTTTTTTTCCTCATATTTATGGTACCTTTCTTATTTGAGAAAAATCCTTTGTTATCTGGATCGGGGTTCCAATTTGATGTCGAATTTGATTATGTGAACGAAATCTAGGAATTGATTTCGAGTTTTTTCGAGTTTGAAGTCAGATTTATAGGCTAATATGCATTGACTTGTGATAATTCAAGGTCTACAGAACCTAAACCAATTGTGGATGCAGTTTAAGTAAATCTTTTTTATTCATTTGTGTAAGTGATCTCTCTAAATCCTTTTCTTTTGCTTCAGACTTCAGAGGTTCAATCCTTTCTTTGTTTAGGATTTATATATCTTCGTTTAGGATATATATATTTCCATCTAAATCCCCTTTTTTGTTCAATACACTTTTAGAGAACCATCTTGGCGGAGACATTTGTGAACCATATTGGCTTAGACGTGAGTGTTAAGGTATAGAGAACACACAACTCAAATAACCCGCTTGGAAACGCGCCAAGCAAGCACTTTTTATTCAATCTTATATGAAAACTCTCGTTCCTTACAAGACTGGAAACAAAGCTCACTCTCCTATCTATCTAACACACCCTGTGTAGATCTAAAAGAGTTTAAAACACACTCATCTTCTAAGCCTTTTTATGAATGCTTGAAGGTTACAAATCTCTTAAACTTTTACCCCACAAGTGCTAACTCTTTTCGCGGCTAGCCCTCGTCTTTTTATACTCGCACACAAGATTTCTAACCTAAATCTTTGTGCATCCTAATAATAAGGAAATATCCTTGATCCCCAAGAATATTACTTCCTTATTCTCTTAACAAGATATACTCTCAATATCTTCAAGTATATCATGATTTCTTCTTCCTTCCAAATCCCATGGCTCGTCATCTTGTCCAACAATCAATATGATATGCCATAAAGAAAACAAGCAGAGAGAGAACTACTTACCAGCATCCAAGGCGTCTTCCAGAATCTTGATGGCCAACCAGATAGCTTTGTGCTTTGCAGACAAACCACTCCGAAGGACAGGCTCCGTAGGAAGTGAAGCAGTCTTCTTCCCCTTGGTCTTCTTCTTGTCTTGTGGCCGAAGACTCGAAACAGGTCGCTGAGCTTCCAAGAGCTGATAGATGAGGCTGGGAAATGGCAACCGGAAGCCAGATTGAGCTTGCAGACCCAACTGTATGATCTGATTGTAGATCATCCTCCCAAAGTTGAACGGAATGCGATGCATGATCATATAGATCACCATTGCTCTGTTCGTCGAGATATAACCGGTGTTCACTAGAGACCAGTTGCTACATCATATCTTATGCAGATCCTTGATGACCGGGTTCTTGATCGTCGTTGACACCAACTGCTTGCAGGACTTCACCTTCCACCAGATAGAAAAAGTGCCAGATCCTCCTCTAGGATAGCAGCTGTCAACAATCGTTGCTCGCGCACATCAACGGATTGTAGACCAAACAGGGCATTGATTTGACTAGGAGAGAATTAATACACCCAATCGCGAACAAGGACATCAACCGAGTCACCCTCAATCTTCACCGCATGAAGATTTGCCCAAAATTCATATACAACATCCAAATCAAAAGAACCAACTTGAGAGACGGTTTTCAACAGCCCAGCCTGATCGATCAGCTCCCTAGCCTTATCATCCACTCCGAGAGAGTAGCAAGCTTCAGGGGCAAGGGTTCGAGAGACAAAGAACCCATATCGACGAGCAGCTTTAGAGGACGTGAACCGTTTTGAGTCAAATTCCTTGGAAGAGGCGCCACGAGAAGAGGAAACGCCCTTATCCTTGGCGAGAAACAGACGCTTGGAATCACGGCTGTCGGCATCAACAATCGGCTGTCTCTTGCGCAGACGAGACGAGACTCCCTGACCTGACAGAGCAGGCTTGGGAACATCACCGGTGAGATCAACCACCGGAAACTGAGATGGCACCTCCCTTGGTGGAGAAGACGAAGAGTCGCATGTCTTGTGGTCCACCTCGATGAAAGCAAGCATGGGAAGTGGATTCTCCGGTGTTGGGGTCGCTGAAGTCAACTCGTCGCGTGGCTCGTAGACGACCATAGCTGTGGTCGGATCAATCGGAACCTGAGGAGACGGTGGAGGCAGTGCTGATGGCAAAGTGTGAAGTTCCTCATCCGAGCTAGAGTCATAGTGGAAGCCGGTAAAGATTGATTTCATGGTGATTAGAGGTTAGACCACAAAAAACAAAGGAGAAGAGAGGATAGAGGCTTAATCGACAGAGAGTTGAATCGCAAGGATGAAGAGGAAAACACCAAAACCCTAGCCGCTCTCTTTTATACACCTTCGTGTGATCTAATGGGCTGTAAAGGCCCGGCCCGTTAACCATAGCAGTCCTGAAAACCACTCAATTAACCATTAGTGTACACCGAACCTTCCCTTCTTTTTTTTTGTTCACTTGCCAAATCACACACTCACATTAATGTTAAGATTCGAATAAATCACATCCTTTCTCCTCCTATTATTATTTTTTTAGTTTCCCAACATGTTCATGAACCTAAGAACAAGATACACACATCCACTTATGGTGAACATACATGGACCCAGACCGAGCAATAGACACATGTGAGCAAGTTTTTATTTATTTATTATTAAATAAAGTCACACCAGTTACAAGAGAACAACCATACCTGTGATGTGTTAATCATATGCTCAGAACATTTGCCAGGAACTATCATAACCTCTTGAATTGTTGAAGATCAAGGAACATGTTGCATGTGGGTAGTCTTTCACACTGGCATGCATTTAGTCTACAGTCCATCCCAACATGTTAAGGCAGCTGGAGATAATCTCTTTGAAGAGCATTTTTTTTTATTCAGCCTTCTCTTAGCTTTTGCACCGCCTTGAAGGTTAGTGACATCACTTGATTTTGCCAGTCATTGATTTCAAACTTGCCATCCAACAGGAAATTTCTTCCTGAAGGTGTATGCTCATGCCTCTTCACAGCTCTTTGACCTCCTTAAAGCATGACAACTTTTAACAGGATGGACAGACCGGCAGCTATTTACCACAGTTGCTTTCAGAGTGCTGATCTTCTATATATTCTAGGATTTCCATGATTTGTCCTAGCGCATGTCCCTGCCTTAGATCAGCACAGCTTAGAACTCACAAATACCAATTGACTTCCTCAGATTTACAAATCTGTTAAAATCCAAAGGCTTAGTAAACAAATCAGCTAACTGAAAATCAGTGCTCATATGGTCAATCTCAATCAGTTTCGCCTCAACTAATTCACGAACAAAATGGTGTCTAATATCAATGTGTTAAGATCGTGAATGTTGAACAGGATTCTTTGATATGTTTATTGCACTCAAATTATCACAATGAATTAGAAGAGTACTAGAATCCATACTATAGTCAGAGGACATTTGCGGCATCCACAGGAGCTGTGTGCAACAGCTGCCAAGGCAATGTATTTAGCCTCAGTGGTTGATAGGGAGACACTGTTTTGCTTCTTGTTATGCCATGATATCAGGTTGTTGCCCATGAAGAAACATCCTTCACTTGTACTACGACGATCATCCATAGATCCTGCCCAATCAGCATCACAGTATCCACTCAGGCTGGTGTTGGTATCCTTGGTGTAGAAAATACCAAAGTTCACTGTCCCTTTGATGTACTTGATGATCTTTTTAACCGCTAGTAAGTGTGACATCTTGGGCTTGACTTGATAGCGTGTACAGATCCCCACTGACAGATATATGTCTGGACGACTCGCTGTCAGATATAGCGGGCTTCCAATCATACCTCTATATAGTCACTTATCCACATCCTACCCTCCTTCATCTTTTGAGAGCTTGTCATTGGTGCCCATAGGAATCTTTGCTTCTTTACTCTTCCCTAATCCAAACCGTTGTTCCAACTCTTTGGCATAGGTGCTTTGAGACACGAAAATCCCATCAGCTGATTGTTCAACATGCAACCCAGAAAATATTTTAGCTCTCCCACCATACTCATCTCAAATTCATGTGACATACTTTCCACAAATTGTTTAACCAAAAGTTGACAAGTTGAACCAAAGACAATGTCATCGACATAGATCTGAACAAACATCAGATTGTTGTCACTGTTAAGAACAAACAGCGTTTTGTCTACATTTCCTCGACTGTATCCTTGATCCAGAAGAAAAGTAGTCAACCTCTCATACCACGCTCTCGGTGCCTGCTTAAGACCATACAATGCTTTCTTGAGCCGGTACACATGCTCAGGATGTTGTGAGTTCTCAAAGCCTTTTGGTTTCTCAACAAAGACCTCTTCTTGTATTATTTCATTCAGGAAGGCACTTTTAACATCCATCTGATGCAATGTGAACTTTAGAGCACATACCATCCCAAACATGAATATGATTGATTCTAACCTTGCTACTGGAGCAAAAGTCTCATCAAAATCAACTCCTTCAACTTGAGAGTAACCTTGAGCCACCAATCTGGATTTGTTTCTCATAATGCATCCACTGGCATCACTCTTATTCTTGAAGATCCACTTTGTTCCCACTACATTGACATTAGCAGGGCGTTTAGTGAGTTCCCACACATTACTCCGCTCAAATTGTTCCCTCTCATCTTGCATTGCAGCAGCTCAGAACTTGTCGCGAAGTGCCTCCTTGTGATTCTTTGGCTCAATAGCTGAAACGAAACAGACAAATTGAACAACATCAGAGTCCTGAGAAACAGTCTTAGGAACAACAGCCTTTTGTTTATTTCCAGCCAGTTGAGCAAAATCAATCTGCTTTCCTCTGGTAACTCTACCCCCTGAATCACACCGATAACATCACTAGAGGAGTGATTCCGATGAACCTGAGAAGATGAAGGAAGAACATACGATGATGACATAGGGCTGATCGAGTCACCATGAGTTGCAGGTTCTTGCTCTTGCTTCTCATCATCAGTTACCATGTCCTTGTCTGAGATGATAGCGACCCGTTGAAACGAGGTATCGTCAAAAACAACATTGACAGTTTCTTATACAGATTGTGTGCGTTTGTTGTAGACACGGAATGTAGTGCTATGTCCAGAATAACCAAAGAAGATCCCTTCATCACTCTTGAAGTCAAATTTACTCAACTGATCCTTGTCATTCAGAATATAGCAGAGACATCCAAAGACATGAAAGTAGCTTACTGTAGTAGACTTCCCTTTCCACAGCTCATAGGGAGTCTTATTGGTCTTTGGTCGGACATACACTCGATTGATGATGTAACAGGTGGTGTTAACAGCTTCGTCCCAGAACCGATGAGGAACCTGATTTCCATGCAGCATAGCCCGTGCCATTTCTTGCATTATTCTGTTCTTCCGCTCCACAACTCCATTCTGCTATGGTGTTCTTGGGGCAGAGTATTGATGAATAATGCCTTGATGGCCATAGAATTGATCAAACCTGTCATTCTGAAATTCTCCTCCATGATCACTACGAATAGTTTGGATAGAGCACTTCTCACTCTTGATCTGCAAGGCAAGTATGCGGAAACATTCAAGAGTATCATATTTGTCACGTAGAAATCGCACCCAGGTGTAACGAGTGTAGTCATCAACCATGAAAAAAGTGAACCGTCGCCCAAATATACTTTGAACTTGTATAGGACCCATCAGATCCATATGAACCAGTTGAAGTGTATGACTAGTTCGAATTTCTGACAATGACCCATGAGATGCCTTGACCTGCTTGTCCTTGTTGCATGGACCGCATATGAAATGTGGATCACCCTTCAGCTTAGGATATCCACGGACAACTTCTTGATTAGCCAGATTCATCATTGTGCGAATATTCAAGTGACCAAGTTTCTGATGCCACAGCTCTGTGTTCAACTCAGTGGTCATGTTGAAGCACTACATCGCTGATTTCCATATGTAACAGTTATTACCAGATCTCCTTCCTCTGAGCCGAACAGATCCTTGTTGATCAACTGCCTTGTAATCCTTCTTGGTAAAAGTGACATCCAGGCCTTCATCACACAGCTGACTGACATTGATCAGATTTTCCTTCAAGCCATCGACCAAGAAAACATCATTTAGATGTGGTTGAGATTCACCACCAGTTGTACCCTTTCTTCGGATTGTTCCTTTTCCTCCATCACCAAAAGTAGCTCTTCCTCCAGCAACATCTTCTATATGGGATAGATTGTCAAAGGCACCTGTCATATGCCTGGAACATCCACTGTCAAAGTACCACTTGGCCTGATCAACTTCTGTTCTTTCGGCTGTGTACGCCACTTGACAATAGAGATCCTCTTTCCTGACATACCCCTGATTGTTTCTTCTTACAGTTGGATAGAACATACCATTTTGCATCAGATTTGACACACGATTCCAAAATTTGTAGCACTGGGCCTTATAATGGTACAGATGCCCACAGTACCAGCATCCTCTTCTTCTGCTGAGCTGGATAGGTCTCTGAGCTGTCTGCTGATAACTGTTTGGAGCATATGGCTGCTTGTAGGTAATCCAGTCTGCATACTCATCCTTTGGAGTTCGGATTCTGCTTCACAGGACGTTGACCATACGGACTGGTCATTGTAGGGAATATCTTCTCTTTCCCAGGACGCTGACCATATGGACTAGTCATTGTAGGGAATATCTTCGCTTTCAGTTTAGGCTCAGATTCCAACCCTTTGACAAATTGAGTAGTCGTGCCAGTGTTTGTTCCTTGATAACCCAGACCCCACTTCAAGTTTCTTGATCTTCCAGTACTAAATAATCTATCCAGATCTTTAGTTCCCTTACTCAGCATCCTGATGTTCTTCAGTTGTTCCTCTAACTGCTTCTCAAGTCGCAGAGTCTTAGCCTTCTCTTCAGTTAGTTCTTTAGAAATCATTATAATATTCAGTTGTAGTGTATCCCTCTCGGAAGTCAGCTAGGTGTTGTCTTCAGTCTTTTGCAACACTGTTTTGATGAGAAGCTCTATCTGATCTTCTGCCAATAAATCAGCCTACTCTCCATCTGAGTCAGAGTCAACCTTCTCATCTATATCTTCATTTTTTACCAACACCTTATATTCTTCGTCTTCCTCAATGACACCCAGCAGTACCACAAAGCTGTTCAGAATCTCACCTTTGCTGTATTCTTTATCTGAATCGCTTTCACTCCAAGTAATGTAAGATTTCTGCTTGTTCTCACGTAAAGGACAATCAGACTTAGTATGACCATAACCCTTACACCCATAACACTGCAGAGAACTCTTACGTTTGTTGTTTAGACACTCAGACTTGTAGTGTCCATATCCCTCACACTCAGCACATTGTCGCTCCTACTTGTCACTTTTCCTGATCTCCTTATCATATCAGTTTTTGTGAGCGTGTGAGCGATGTTGTTCCCTTCCGCTGACCTCTTTCCATCTTGCGAAAGTACTTCTTAACTAACAAGCCCACCTTCAGCTGTATCTCAAACGCCTGCATCATCCCAACCACCTGATTGTATTTGAGCTCATCAGAATTTAGAGACACGTCTATAGCAGACCTGTGTGGTTGAAACTTGTCAGGCAGACTTCTAAGAATTTTTTTCACCAGCTTCTTGTCCTTGTACCGTTTCCCCAAAACTACAGCTTCTTGCGCAATACCACTCAACCGACTGCTGTAATCAGCCACTGACTCAGTTTCAGTCATGTGCAAGTTTTCAAAATCTGATGCAAGATTGTCCAGCCTTATGCGTTTAACCCTGTATGTGCCTTCAAATGTGACGACCAAAATATCCCATGCTTCCTTGGCTGCTACACATCCTTGAACTTGATTGAAGATGTCCCTAGGCAGAGACTTGAAGATAACTGACAATACCTGTGAGTTATGTTTGGACTTTGCTTTTTCTTCTGATGTCCATTTCTGCATGTGCTTAGGAACCAGTTCTCCTTCCTCATTCTTCTCCGTAGGATGTGACCAGCCGTCTTCCACCGCAAACCAAGCTTCCATGTCGATGCTTGAGATGGCCTGCTTGATTGAGACTTTCCAAAAACCAAAGCACTCAGGATCGAGTTTCAATGGTGTTTAAACCGCAACAAAATCCAGTGATTTCTCCATACCCTTGTCGCAAGATCTCACATGTTGAAAAAGGATACCAGAACTTTTTATCAGGTGTCTGCTCTGATACCAACTATTAAGGTATAAAGAACACACAACTCAAATAACCCGCTTGGAAATGCGCCAAGCAAACGCTTTTTATTCAATCTTATATGAAAACTCTCGTTCCTTACAAGACTTGAAACAAAGCCCACTCTCCTAACTATCTAACACAACACCCTGTGTAGATCTAAAAGAGTTTAAAACACACTCATATTCTAAGTCTTTTTATGAATGCTTGAAGGTTACAAATCTCACAAACTTTTACCCCACGAGTGCTAACTCTTTTCGCGGCTAGCCCTCGTCTTTTTATACTCGCACACAAGATTTCTAACCTAAATCTTTGTGCATCATAACAATAAGGAAATATCCTTGATCTCCAAGAATATTACTTCCTTATTCTCTTAACGAGATATACTCTCAATATCTTCGAGTATATCATGATTGCTTCTTCCTTCCAAATCCCATGGTTCGTCATTTTGTCCAACAATCTTTCTCCACATCAGGACTTCATGCCACATCAGCTAATCAGACCTCTGGGACTCTCCACAGCATCGTGTCACCGACAGAGCTGTGATGCATTTTCAGTGGAGAACATCTTTTGTTTATGTTTACGTATTTTGGTCCCATCTACTTTATCAACGTCAATGTATAAAACAATTGAATTCAGCTGCCCCTCAATAGAGGACAATATAAATATATAATACTAAAATCTCTGCTCCACTTCTATGATTATTCCACAACAAAATGTCCCTCTTCTTCTTTACTTCCCAAGAACGTTGCCTAAAAAAATCACCAACTTTCCATTGTATATATTCACGCATTGCGACTTTGATTTATATAACACAATACTTGTCAAGTTTCAAACTATTAACAACTCTCCAATCACAAGAGGAGAGTTATAAATATAGTATCACATTATCTATCACACACGCACACACACATTTACGGCGATAGTGCCCACATGGTGTCTCAACCTTGTCACATGTACCATCTCTCGGATCATAAACTATCACTTGGCTATACCGGATCATAAACTATCACTTGGCTATACCTCATCACATCCTCTAAACACGTAAATCTTCCCATTAACTAGTCCCCTACACCTATTATATAGCGAGCCACTGGCATACTTGGACCCTGACGCAACTTTCCAGACCGTGAATCAAGTATCCACATGTTGACTGTAGTAACCCACCAACGAAGTAGATCTCGATCGGGACCAACCATGAGAGCAGCAGAGCATGGGTCACGCTGAAGAAGGAAACGGGATTTCGATCAAACGATTCTCAGTGACAGTGAGCATGAACCAATGCTCACGTCACTACTCTCATTGGTTGGTGTTGGAAGCGACGGTGTTAGATATCATGATCGTCTTGGATTAGGTTTTTTTTTTTTTCCTATAAGAGTAGCTAGTTAACATTTACTTAAAATATTTGATACCAAAAAAAATAAAAAAATTGTTACACAGTTTTGGTTATTAAATTTTTTTTTATGTACTCTGGGAAGTCAACAAAATAATATGGTCAAAAGACTTCGAGGGCACGAGAACTCTATAAAAATACTAATTTCCTTTTTATCTTTATTTCTCGGCGGGAAAAATCATCGACGTCTCTTCATCTTCTCGCCGCCGTTAGGGTTTTATTTATATTCTTCTTTAATAACCTCTTCCACGTTTTGTTTCTCAGTTTCTTTTCTTTTCCTGAGACGATCATCATGAGAAACTCGGTGAAGCGGGAAGCGGAATCGACCGGAGATCGCAGCAGGAGAAGAGAAGCCGATGAACCGTCGTCGTCGTCGGAGAGACCTAAGATCGTGAAAAAGGAGAAGCAGAGTAAAACCGTAACTGATTCAGTAACACGGTCTCAAGAGCCGCCGATTCATGAGGGGGAAGAACAAGGGATTGATGATCGTAGAGCTATAAGATCTCAATACCTAGCTCTTACCCACGAGATTAAAGGCACTGTCTCTCGCTTCTTTCTACTTTTGTGTGTTTGTGTTTTTCTATCTTTCTTTCTGACATAACTGTGTTTGGTTTGGTGTGAATAGATGCTAAAGATGATTTGACCAAAGTTGATTCTGACAAGTTCAACCGTATCATTAATAAGGTTGAAAATTTGCACCAGAAAGGTAATTTTATTTTTGTTCTTTATATGTCTTGGTCTTAAAATTAAGAGGAGATGTTTCTTATTTTGTGTGTACTATGTAGTAATTACCAAAGGTAGTTTATTTTTGTACTGATTTTATTTGGTGCTGTTATTTTTGCAGTTCAGAAGCCTAGAGAGCAAGTTGCTGACGCGGAGGCGCTTTTGGATTTAGTGGATAACGTGGTTTCGTCAGTGAAATCTCAATCTGCTCATGGTGGTGTTTCTCCAGCTGAGTTTGTTAATGCCTTGACCAATGGGTTTGGGAAAACGTCTTTAAGAATTGATGCTGATGAAGAAAATAGGCAAGTGTCGATGAAGTGGAAGGACCTTGGGTTTGCTGTCTGCTCTACGGTTTTGGTTTCATGTGGTTGTTCTACAATGTGAGTTCTCTCTTTCTCTCATTACAAGTGCTTTTATGTTAGGTATCTGAACTAATTGCTTTTAATTATTGTTTTCTTGTTTTGTATCTCTTTTAGGATAGGTCCTATGGATACTGAATTGAAACAAAGGAAAAGGGCAGTGGGAAACAGAAAACGTACAAAGCCTGGTGCAGGGGTTAGGCCAGAGGAGGTGAGTAATGTTCTGAAAGTTTCAGTAATCTTTTGTCTCTGGAGCAAAGTTGACTGTGTAGTTCCCAAATTTATGCATCTTTTGATTTACTCTGCATACTAAGCTGCGTGTAATTGCATGCTTGATGTATTAAAATCTCTGTTTCCATATTACTTATTAGTTTGTGATTGATTTGATGATTCATGTATCAGTGAGTGCTGATTTGGCTACTTTTGATATCCTTTCAGGTTGATAATACTGAAAAGAAAACTGATACAGACAAAAACATGGCAATAATGTTTAACATCTTGCGGAAAAATAAACGTGTCAAGATTGAAAATTTGGTGCTCAATAGGAAATCATTTGCTCAGACGGTAGAGAATGTGTTTGCACTATCGTTCTTGGTGAAAGATGGACGAGTTGAGAACAATGTTGATCAAAATGGTTCTCATTTTGTTGGTAAGATTGACCTTTTCTTGTCTTGTTTTGGTATTTGATTTATAAAAAAAAAAGGTTTATTTACAGTTTATCTTGCTTTCCTGATTTGTCCTTAGAGCCGAGGAATGCTCCTGCTGCGAACCAGGTGATGTCAGGGGAGGTCGTTCACAATCATTATGTACTTAGATTTGATTACAAAGATTGGGAGGTACAGATTAATTAGTTCTATTTCAATAATTCTCTTAGTGGTGTATATTAATTAGTTAGCTCTAATGAGTTTTTGATTTGATGATTGTTGTTGTATAGCCAATGAGCAAAATGGTGGCAGTGGGAGAGGAGCTGATGCCACACAGGGAAACAGAAGTCGTTTCATCTACTTGTGACTTGGCATCGAAGCTCTCACAAGATTCTCAGACAAAGCCAATAAGAAACCTGTCGAGGAAGCAAGGTTTCGTGAGTCAAGAAGAAACAGTTGTGGAAGATTCTACTGACATTGAAGGCGGCGACAATGAAGATAGTGAAAATCGCCGGGAATGCAAGCTTAGGAAGACTCACTTGTGAAGAAGGTTCGTGAATTGACAAGTCTTTTAACTAATCCATTAGGGTATATAGCAACTTTTAACCTGTGGTTTCGATTTGGTAGGAAGCATCATTTATGTGGTTGGCAAATATCTTAATGGATTGTTTCTGATTAGGATTGTTACTTTGACTGATGTTAGGAAGTTAATTAGGGAGAGGGCCTTTGCTTTTCTACTTAGTTTAACACAGAAGTTTTAAGAGGTGTTTTGATTAGAACAGACTTGATACTTTGGACCATCTTCCTCCTTAACTCGTGGCTTTAATTATTATTGTTCTTTTGAGTTTTAGTAAATTTCACTTTTGATCTTCTCGGTCAGATACTAGTTAATGATCTATTGTCCAAATGTTCATATGTCTTCAATATATTCGTTTATGAAGATAAGAGACCATGACGGTTCTTTCTATAGTGCATGTCATCTACTCTCCAGTGGTTAAATCCCGATCATTAGTGAGTGTGTTGGGGAAGTACCACCATCCCGATGCTTAATTCCTACGACCATAATGGTTCTTTCCATGGTGCAAGTCATCTATTCTCTAAACCCCGACGATTTTATTTATTCACATATTGGCTACTCCCAAAATTTTGCACGAATATCCTCAAAACATTACATATTTACATAATTTCTCTCATAATGTAGTGAGGCTCCTTGTAATTACCGAAAGCTTGGCAATATGTAAAAGTAATCCTTTTTTTATGTAACACTTTTCTCTAATACTAATACTATGGGTTGGTTTTGCATTTATATAATAAATCGATACTGTCTTGTTCGACTTGTCTCACATGCAACAAATCGAACCCAACACAAACGAGGAAAACCCTTTACATCGGTTTTAGAGAAAATAGCCTTTATTGTTAGTAATAAAACAAAAAAAAAAAACAACGTACACAAACTTACTTGTCTTTACTTGTCGTCACTAGATTTTGGAATTTATTTAGTATTTAATTCTACACATAATCACCATTTTCATCTATCAACAAAAAATTATAATTTATGAAGATACTATTATTCTATTGATTTTTTTAATAAAATACTATTCTATTGAATTTATTTTAGACTACTAAATATATTCTGGTAGATGTATATGAATATATGATTTTACACAGACTTTAAAAAAAATTAGAAAAAGGAAAATAAAATATAACACTTCTGCAATATTTGGAGAGAAAAAAATAAACAATATTTCTTTTTATATCAAATATACAATTATTTGAATGAATGACCAAAATGTATTTATTTCTCCAAGTTTTTATATATTCTAATATTGAAATCTGCTCAAAAGTATGAACCAAACAATATTTTGTGTACTGAGTACAATTGTCTGCGAGTAATATACTTTTGATATGTAACCGTTCACTGCAGTATGAATATTATAAATAAATAAATGAAAAAAACCACAAATTCATGAATATTATAAGCTTTGCATGCAAATGAGCGACCTTCAAATTACAATTGCTTAATTATAAATTTATAATGATAAAATCAATTATCCAACGACAATGACTCTCGGTTCCTTTTGGCTTTCCTCTCTTCCTCCTTCCTGAACTTGATCCCACAAGCATTGCACAAACTCTGAAAACACACATTTACCAATTTAATGATTAGTAATTAAATAATTCAGACCTGATTAATTACTTACTTAAAAAAAAATTAAAGACTAATTCATCACCTTAGGACCAAGAGGACCCCTTCGCCACATAGGAGTGGTAACTGCGTTACAATTCACGTTCGTACACTTCCTCAACGTCCCTTCACCCCTTCCGCCGCTGTAGTAGCCACCGTAACCGCGAAGCCGCTTCGCGTGAGCACTCGGGGTCTCGTTCCAAGCATTGGCCATCAACTCAGTGTTGTTACGACTAGCTCTCCTAGTGGGAACGTCGATCAGAACAAACTCAGGAGTCACGGCCGGAGCCGGTGCCGATCTCAGAGATGGAGGCATCGGATAAGGACCGACGTTCAAGGTGTTAGGGGCGCCGACGAACTGTTGAAAGATGTAATTGTAGACTCTTATATTCATGTCCACGTTGCTTCTTGCAACTTGGTCGTTGATCACTTCATTATCTCCCCAAAGAGACCGACGTAGGTTGAAAACCTCACCACCGTTGTTGCTGCTGCCTCCGCGGCTGCCTTCGTTGTTGTTGTTGTGATCTCCACGGCCACCGTCCACGACGTTGGTGTTGGTGGTTCCCTATTTTTTTTTTTTTTGTTACGTAATTAATTAATTAAATATTTCAATATATTAGGAAATTAATGCATATTTATGTGATAAGGTTTTTATGTTTTTTTCCTCCAATTAGTGTTTTTACCATTAAGAGACTTTTAGCGTTTTGGTCTTTCTAATAAAAGTTCAATGAATTTTTTTTAGAAAAACATGTGTATGATAAGCATGAAACTAGTTCATTTTCTTCAAAAGCAAATAAATTAAAGAAGAAGAAAATGGTAATCAATAGAGATCTCTACGATTGAAGAGTTTTTTTTCATATTTATTCATGCCCACATCAATCAATTATAGTGAAAAAATTAAAAAGAACAATGAATAAATTAATGAAATAAGACCTGATCAGTGATGGTTGAAGTGGTGGTGGAAGTGTTTAAGCTCAGATGTGTCTCAACAACAGTCGAATTCGGCAAACCCAACTTCAGTGTTAAGTCCAACTCGTTCTCCATTTTCACTCTATAAAATTTGAAGAAAAATCAATCAAAACAAAAACAGTATAAATTTCTGACAATATTTCTATGAATTTTCTGAGGATAATAGATAAACAGAAAGCATAAGATATGAAATAGGGCATAATACACTATATGTGTTTGAAACACTTACTGCAAAGAATTAAGCAAATCGATCAACAAAATTTAAGTTTTTTTTTCTTTTTTTTTTCTTTCAGAAACTAATCGATCCACTATTCTTGTAGAGATCGTGTGTTGGTTTGGTGCCTATATTTATACACATTGATAAATATATGAACGTTTACATGTATATGTACACACGTATTTAGAGAGCAACAACAAGGCATGAGAAATGTGATTATCGTCAAATCATGATTGCTACATGACAAATCTAGCTTAATTTTGAAAAAAATACATTAAATATTGAAGAAACGGTAAATCTCTTTAGGACCAAACCATGGAAATAACATGAGAAGACTGAAAGGGAGATCAGAACTTACAGCTAGAGCTCTTTTTCCTTAAATATTTTTTTTTTCTTGAGTGAAAAACTTTGTAGTGAATATGATGATATGAAGTGGAGTGATTTATAGATGTGGTAGGATTCTTCTATACGAAATTATTCAGTAATTCCATTCATATCTCATCCAAAACATTTTTATCTTTCAAATAATTTAGAATCAATTTATGTTCTTTGTGTAGACTTAGATTTATTATTAGTCGTCGCTCATTATTATTATTATTTAAAATATTGCAAAAAATTACTTAAATTTTTGAATAAGAATTCTACAACAATTGAAAATGTTATAAAGTGCAAGCTATTGAAAAATATTGTTCATGATAAATATTTAGTATTTATCGGATTTTTTCAAAAGATTATTTATGAGACCATATCGTCGCTTCTTAATTTTTAGTGAGTACAATAGCCAACCCAATCATTATATGATGAACTTAACCCAATTTCTCAATCGTGGAGTGATCCAGATCCTACTGTCATTTTTCAAATGATGGAAATTGTCCGTTTTGGATTCATCACATACTAGTTTTTATGAGAGGTCAGATTAATCGTTAGCATCTTCTGAAAAGATTTTAATCGATGCATTGTGTCCACGCGTCATAATTTAGTTAATCCACCTAAAAATCTTTCATACTAGTTTTTACGAGAGGTTAAATTGATCATTAAAATTCTCTAAAAAGTTTTCAATCGATGCATTGTGTTCACGTGTCGTAATTTAGTTAACGACCTAAAAATCATCCATAATTTAAATCAAAGCAGTTTTCAACTGTACGTTGATCAAAAAAAGTTTACAATTGTACAAATTGCAAAATTTCAAAATAATAATAACTGCATCCAGATCCTATTGTCAATGTTCAAATGATGGAAATTGTCCGTTTGGGACTCATCACATACTAGTTATTTATGAGAAGTCAGATTGATCGTTAACATCTTCAGAAAATATTTTAATCGATGCATTGTGTCTACGCGTCATAATTTAGTTAACCCACCTAAAAATCTTCCATACTAGTTTAATTGTTTTTATGAGAGGTCAAATTGATCGTTAAAATCTTCTAAAAAGATTTCAATCGATGCATTGTGTTCACGCGTCATAATTAAGTTAACGACCTCAAAGTCATCCATAACTGCTTTATGTTATAATTCTTTTGAAATTTTGCAATTTGTACAATTGTGAACTTTTTTTTGGTCATCGTACATTTGTAAACTGCTTTGATTTAAATTACGAAACGCACTATAATTTCATTTATTTTACATTAAATCAACATATATATAAATTAACCTATCAATTTTTGAACGACCGTCCAACTTCTTATAGATATGAATTCTACCATCAATCTTGTCAATGGCAAACCTTGATTCACTTGTTTGAGGGATGTTCAATACATTATCATCATGATTACAACAAACCATTTTAGTTAGAATTTATAGGTAATAACGACGAAGAGGTTAATTTTAGTGATATCAATTACAAAATACAGAAAGCCATCTATAAATTAATACTTACTATAAAATAATAAAATTGAACCAATTTCGATAAAATAATAAGATAATACTTATTTTGTTCCATTTATATGATGTTTTAGTTTATTTTTTGTGTTCTATATCATTAAATTTTCTCATATTTCTATACATAATTTATGTTTTGCAGTGTTTTATGACCATTAGTATTATGCATTTTTTTTTTCTATTGGTTAAAATTTTAAAAATCAATAGTCAATAATTTTTTTGCGTAAAAATAACAAAATATTTATGGTTTCTTAAATTTTGGGTTTTCACCTAAAAGATCTTATAAAGTGGGGAAAATGAGAGTATTTATTATTGAAATCCTATGTAAACATGTGATCCTATTATTTTCATAAATTACTAATTTAATAAATTTATTTAGATATATACCTAAAGACAAATTAAGTAAAAATGACCATAGTGTTGTTTGTTATATTTAAATTTACATTCTTATTTGAACTCATATATAATCTTTTCTTATTTCATCAGAAAATATTTACATCCAAAAACTCAAAAAAAAAAAAGAAAGGAAATTATAAATTTTATCAGAAAAAGATAATTTTCATTAGGTATTAATTTTATAAAATTAGGAAATTTCTCTATAAATAATAGCTTTATAAATCAATAAAATATGAGCTGGATATTATTAAACTTTTAGAGGTTTTACTTATCATTGCTCTTACAAAATTTCAATCTTACCTTTTAACAATTTTTTTTTTTATAAAACAAATAGGTAAATTTCGATGATATCAATCAAAGAATCTATAATATTTTTTTTCTTCAGCATAACGTTAATTGTGAGCATAACGTTAATATTTACCAATTTTTTTTATTTTTTCTTTTTATAACAGGTAGGAATTTGTGTCAGGTCCAAAATAAAATTTTGTCGTCAGGTCACAAAGCTTCGGTTACACAGTAATAGCACGCAAATTTGTGTGTATAATCGAAAATTTCAAAAGACCCGTTGTGGTGGTTTGTTGCATGAGCGAGCTTTTAGATTAGCTGTGCCAGCGAGAGAGAGAGAGAGAGAGAAAGAGAAAAAGTTAGAGAGAGAGATTTGGAATTTTGAATGTCGAAGATAGTTTTAGGGAACGAGTCACTTGTTGGGTCTTTGAATCCATCGAACAAGAATACGTACAAAGTGACGAATAGGATCCAAGAGGGGAAGAAACCTTTGTATGCTGTTGTTTTTAACTTCCTTGATTCTCGATTCTTCAGTGTCTTCGTCACCGCTGGTGGTAATCGGGTAAAGGTTTCAACTTTTTCAATTCGGAATCAAAAGGTTTCAATTTTGGGTTTAGGTTTTTTTTTTTTTGACTGAGATTGATTTGCAATAATAGGTACTTTCCTTTTGTGTCTGATTCTGGATTTCTAGCCTTGTTTGAGATTTAAAAATTGAAACTTTTGCTTCTTAGGTGTGCTTATCTGAGTGTTCCTTTTGAAACGGCCATCATTGATTTATGAAGTGTCTAAGTTTTAAGCATTATGGTATTGGAGATTTTGTGAAAGTTATATGTTGGAGTGACTGAATTGGTTACCTTTTTATACTTGATTGCTATACATTGTCTTCAATGAGAGTTCCTAATATAGCTGATAATACTTTTTGCTCATCAATGATTTACCTTATACACTTGATTGCTCTATCTTGTTTTCAATTACGGTTCCTAGTTTAGCTGATTATGGCTCCTTGGGCTCACTTCTCTTCAGTCGAAAGTATCGGGTAGTTTAGGCTTAGTGGGTTTTGATGTCGTGTGAAAGTTCCCGGCTTCTGTTTACAAACCAATCGGAAATGAGTGGAGTTAATTCGTAACCTTCTACACTTGACTAGGTTTCATTCTCTTTTTAGTGTGGTATTTCTAATAGTATATTCTTTTCTGCAGTAAGGTTGTTCAGTTGCTCAATGTGAATTTTGTTTCTTAACTAATTGCAAATGTTTCCTTCTCTCTCAGTTCCAACTGAATTTAAAGTTGAATGATGTTTTTGGTGAGAGATATTTGGTCTCATCAGCAGTTATACCATTCGAAAGTTCTCCGGTTCCATTTTTGAAAACCAATTTGGAATTCATGGAGTTAGTTTGTAATCTTATATGCTTAGTTAGGTCCCATTATCTGTTTAATGCAGTGGTTCTTACAGTTTTTTTTGTCTCTGTAGTAAGGTTGTTTGGTAGCTTAAAGTGAATGTAGTTTTTTAACTAATTGTAAAAAATTTCATTTGTCCTAGTTTCTGTATAATTTCAATTGAGTGATTTTATGGTGTGCGATACTAGTTAACAGTATTCTTGAGTTCCCCATAAAAGCTTTAACATGGTTCTCTAATTATGTAGATTACTCTGTACAATTGTCTTGAAGATGGAGCCATATCTGCATTGCAATCTTATACTGATGAGGATGTAAGGAAGTATACATATAATAGATTTAATATCTTTTCCATGAATTAAAAGAAGTTATGTTTCGTTGAGGCCATTTGAGTGTATGTCTATGTGTTCTGGAGATCAGAAGGAAGAGTCGTTTTACACTGTAAGTTGGGCGTGTGGCGTTAATGGGAGCCCATATGTTGCTGCTGGAGGAGTAAAAGGCATAATCCGAGTCATTGACGTCAACAATGAAAGGATTCATAAGGTATTATTGCAATTCTATAAGCTTTTGAATGACATGGAGAATTTATGGATGTTCTATGTATCCTAGGAAATGATTCTATTTCTTTCTTGTATAATCTGTGCTCACATATGTGCAGAGCCTTGTGGGCCATGGAGATTCAGTAAACGAAATCAGAACACAACCTTTGAAGCCTCAACTTGTGATTACTGCTAGCAAGGTATTCATACCTCTTGGTTTGCTTTTCTTTCTAATAATATCCTGACATTTATTTATTTGCTGAAGATTAAGAGCTCTTATGTTTAATTGGAATCAGGATGAATCTGTTCGCTTGTGGAACATTGAAACTGGGATATGTATTCTGATATTTGCTGGAGCTGGAGGTCATCGCTACGAAGTTCTAAGTGTGGTGAGCCAATATGGTTTTTATATTCCCTTAAATAGAATGGATATGAAAGATAACTACAATCTGACTCAGTTGAAAATTGTAGGATTTTCACCCTTCTGATATTTACCGTTTTGCTAGTTGTGGTATGGATACCACTATTAAAATATGGTCAATGAAAGGTACGATCAAGCACATTTGTAAGGAACCCTTTTGAGAAAAATGGCTTGTGGTTCGTTTGTATGATCATCTTATTCTTTGGCTGTCGTTAGAGTTTTGGACATATGTCGAGAAGTCGTTCACATGGAATGATGAACCTTCAAAATTTCCCACGAAGTTTGTCCAATTCCCTGTGAGTATTTTGTTTTCCCTTTGTCTTGTATAACAACAAGTGGTATACAAGTATTGATGGCCTTTGTTGATAACATTACTTCTATGATAGGTATTTACTGCTTCAGTTCATACAAATTATGTAGATTGTAACCGTTGGTTTGGTGATTTTATTCTTTCAAAGGTTAGTCAGTCAATGATGGTTAAGATCATTTCATTTGGTGGAATAAGTCAATAGTGGATAGGTGTAATACTAAGACACTTACTCTTGTGTGTTCTATATGATTTTAGAGTGTGGACAACGAGATCGTGTTGTGGGAACCACAACTGAAAGAGAATTCCCCTGGAGAGGTAAGATCTCTTTTCTGCGTCAAACAGAACAGATTCATTCATTTCATCACATATTTTACAGATGAGGTTTCCGTGCTTTGCAGGGTACTTCTGATGTTATACTAAGATACCCGATTCCGATGTGCGATATTTGGTTTATCAAGTTTTCTTATGACCTCCATTTCAGTTCTGTCGCAATAGGTGATCAGAGAGCTTACTAGATACAAATTTGCAGTACATACATAACATTTCTTATTCATTTTGTGACAACTTCCTTGTTGGTTTGGTATCAGGTAATCAGGAAGGAAAGATTTATGTCTGGGATTTAAAAACTTGTCCTCCTGTTTTGATTACAAAGTACGTTAATTTCGAATTCAGATTTAGTCAAATGATCAAGCTTCGCTTTGGTGTGTCTTTCTTTGTAGTCTTGACGTAATTCTCTGTTGCTATATAGGTTATCACACAATCAATCAAAGTCTGTAATCAGGCAAACCGCCATGTCTGTCGATGGAAGGTATAATCAATCTTCTCTCTCACCAAATGCAAACTTCATAATTTTATTTATGACTCAATAATTACTGTAAATGAAACCAAACATTGGATTCCGACATACTCTGTTTCTTCCATGATATTGTAGCACAATTCTTGCTTGCTGCGAGGACGGGACTATATGGCGCTGGGACATGATTAACAAGTAGCGGTCTGATTCTTGTAGGAATTGATGAATTAGGAGTGCTGAGAAATGAGATCTCCATTCTTTTGTTGTAACTCTTATATGGTTTTATTTGCAATAGTTTGTCTCTACGCCCTGAAACCTTGAGATGCTCCCTATAGCCTTGTAAACGTCAACATTTGAACCACTTTGTAAACCTTCTATGAGATTTTCACTTATTCTCTTTTGTTCAATACACAAGGCTGTATCCTGGAGCTTTATTGCAGGAGCCACTTTCCTTCATTAGCTTTCTAGTCTTCAAAGCATTGTCCCATGCTCCATTAGCTGCATATACACTGGCCAAATTTATAAAATTAACTGGTTTCTTCGGTTCCATACTTAGAAGCTGTGAGGCTGCTACTTTACTGAGCTGCACGTTCCCATGGCGCTTGCACGCATCAAAAAAAGATCCCCATGTTGATGAGCTAACATTTGTAATACCCCCTTTACTTCTTATCAGTTGATAAGCTTCCTCCAGGTAGCCACCACGTGCAAGCATATCTATGATGCAAGATAAGTGCTCTTCTCGAGCTTCGATACCGTGCTTGTTGATCATTGTGTTGTAAATCTTCCAGCCTAGTTCGGTTTGTCCTGTATGGCTACAAGTAGAGAGGAGAGAAAGAAATGTAACGTCATTTGGTTCGATCCCTTCATGCTCCATTCTGTTATAAAGATCAATTGCTTTCTGAATAGTTCCATGTCTTCCATATCCTGCAATCAGAGAGGTCCATGATCTCACATCTTTCTCTTTTATCTCTTCAAAAGCAAGGACTGCATCCTCAAGTTCTCCAGACTTTGCATACATATCTATTAGCGAGTTACCCAAAGCAACATCAAATCCGACTTGGGAGGATTTTAAGGCGAACCCATGGATTTGTCTTCCAACGGTTACAGATGCGATGTTGGTGCATATTTTAAGCATCGAGGATACTACAACTTCGTCCATCTTTGTTTTCATCCGTATCATCTCTTTGAAGATATCAAACGCATCATCACTTCTGCAGTTGGTCTGCTGTGTGAAACCTGTAATTAGAGCAGTGCAAGAGATTAAGTCCCTTTTTGTCGTCCCCTCATATAGCTTCCAAGCATTGGCAATGCTACCACACTTCACATATGCATCAATCAGAGACCTAATCAGTGCACTTGATCTTCCAAAACCCAGCTTGATCGCTAATCCATGTAATTCACCGACTATATCAAGACACTTAACAATTATAGAAGCTCTCAAGAGGCTTCCAAAAGTGAAGCAGTCTGGCTTCTTCCCTAACACAGAACAACACAAGAACCCATTTAACCAAACTGAGTCAAAATGGTTTTGAAATATGTGGAAAGAATAGAAACAAAGTAGTAGTTCACCTTCCGAGAGCATTAACTGAAACAGACTAAACGAAGTATCTGCACAAGCATTAGCGGTGTATCCATCAATCATTGCATTCCAAGAAACCAAATCCCTCTTGTTCATTGAATCAAACAGAAGATGAACTTCCTCCATCTTTCCAAACCTGGCATAAAGAGAAAGCAATACACTTTTCACAACTAAGTTCCCTGCAAATCTCCCTTTCTCCACACAACCTTGTATCTGCATCCCTTCTTTAAGACATCTCAAATCTTTACACGACTTCAAAACACTCCCGTAAGTGTGCCAATTACCCCTAACACCTTCCTGGTGCATCTGTTTGAACAACAGCAACGCGTCCCTGTGATATCCACACCGAGAAAACCCCGAAATCATAACTGTCCAAGAAACCACATCTCTCTTAGGAATTCTATCAAACAGTTTACGTGCGTGTTTCACATCTCCCTGTTTTGAGTACAAATCTATCAACGTATTGTTCAACTGGAGATTGGATCCGAACCCATTTGTAACCGAATCCCCCTGGATCAACACAAGTTGTTTCTTGACGATTTGGTAGCTGCATAATTTAAGAGCTTTTAGGTACAAAGATGGACTTAACAAGTAAGGTTTCGAAACAACCAAACTCTCCCCATAAGCAGCCAGCATTATCCAATATCCAACAACCGTAGAGACGATAAAAATGATCCCTTTACGTAAAAACCAAAGCTTTTTTTTCTGCAAAAATTTCTCAAAACTTTTCAATCCAAAAGACAGTTCCTTTGTTGTTATGCATACACAAGTTTCGTTTCCACCGTATATAAAAATACAAAATTTGCCGCGCTTCAAGTAGTGATTTCTCACATCTCTATATATATATTGGGGGCTATATACATTAAAGAATTAGCTGCCTTGTTTACTTCTTCTTGTGAGTATAAAAATTTCAGATTTGGGTTCGTAATTTAGCCATTAAGCTCTGCAAACTCTCGAGTTTCTGCTTAAGCTCGTTGGCGTGATGTGCGGAAGATGATTCTGAATCGCTGAGATCAGAAACTAGAGCTGAACACTTGGCTTCTAACTCCATCGACGCTTCTTCTATGGAAGAAATGGTAGATTCTAGGTTTGTACGTGACGAGATTTCTCTCATAGAGTCTGATGATGCAGCAAAAGGTGAGATTTTGGGACTTCCTGCTCTGCTCGCTTTTGGAGAGAACATCTTGTCAAAACCTTCACTTCCTGCAACAAAAGAGACATAAGAGTTATAAGCCAAAAGGGCAAAAGTTGAAACTCTTTATAAAATAGATGCAGAGGAGTTTGTGATGAGTATACCAAGGTTGCTTAGTTGATTTAGCGTTGCCTGGCCAATAGAGTCTTCAAGCTTCAGCACACGTAAAACCCCTGCGACTATCCTTCCCATTGCATCAACTTCAGATTTGCACAAGAATGACAAATGTTGCAACTCATCTTTTGTAACTACTGCCTCAACCTTGCAGCACAAAGAGGACAAAATCCTCTATTACAAAAACTACTTTACAAAAGAAAGAAGCATACAACAATGAGATCAGTTTCACTTACAGGTTGCTTAACAGAGAATTTCAAACTTTCTGCCACCCAGTTCAATGAGTCATCAGGAACAGATTTGTCATCCGATGCCACAATATTAGCTTCAATGTTTACTCCTCCATGCACGTGACCATTTTCGTAAACTCCATTTGTAAGCAAACCATTACAAGAATCAGTCCCTTTCTGCATTTGAGGCTTCACTGTCTGCAGACCTTCGACGCTGACCTATAATGCATTTCCCAAATAAAAATTTAACGGGCTCAGTAACACATAAAGGTCCACAACGCTTATGGCACACCACCATACTCTCCGTCAAACTGAAGTGGTTATAACCTCAGAAAATTCAGGGAAAGAAATTGAGTGTGGAAAAATTGGGAGTACAGATACTTACAATAATTGAGTCCACAGGATACCTGTGAGCATCATACTTATTTTCTGTCCCATTTGAATCCACATTCTTCGGTGTACTCTTGGCTATTACTCGGAAAGTACGGAAATTTGTGTGCCAACACCTCTCTTCTCTTCCAATATCTTCATTATTCAGAATGTGTGTGCCAACACCTTCTCTTCCCTCCAAAGCAAACAACCAGTCTCTTAACTCAACAGAGACATCAATGTCATCTGGCCTTCCCAAATGTGGGAAACCATCGCCATTCCAGTTTCCTGGAGTTCCATCTGGATGCATATATTAGCAACAGTGGTTAGTGAAACTTGAAGCTGTAAATAAGAACTATCTGTATAGAGGCTATCTGTATAGAGGATACTATCACATGAACTATATGAAATGGAAACAATCAAGATGGAGTTTTTCAGTACCCTTTTTCCTGTCATCAACTATAGATGCTTTGAAAAGTTTTGACAAAGGCCCAGAAGATAAATGCTCTAATCCTCTAGACAGACCCTCTCCTGGACCACCATCATGATTCAAAATTCCGAATCTGTGTAATAGAGCTTCAGCATAGCTCATTCCTCCTCCTAGGCGTACACCTGAAATACAAGCCACGATGCTTACACTGTGGCACTCCATATCTTTTTCACTGAGGGGAATCACATGTGTTATGCTTATGTCCAGAAAAGGTGTCATAAGAGTGCTGCCACTTTGCCCATCATGTCTTCCGTTGACAACCCAAAAGACACGCCTCAGTGGAGTAGACCCATTACAGCTAACTAAGTGACCATTCCAGCTATTCTCATGTTCAAGTTGTACGTCGGTATCTACACAATCTACCTCAATGTTTTCCCAGTATATGTTGGAGGATACTGCAATAGCGCCACCAAGGGTTCTATGAGTTACCTTCACAGAAAGATCTTTGCCAAGAAACTGAACGAGTGGCATGTCCTGAGTACTAGTAAAGGAAGACTCAAGAAACTTAAGCTGCAGATCCTTCAAAGCCAATTT
>NC_025699.1:11767053-11797161 GCF_000633955.1 Camelina sativa | reverse complement strand
GTAGACCCATTACAGCTAACTAAGTGACCATTCCAGCTATTCTCATGTTCAAGTTGTACGTCGGTATCTACACAATCTACCTCAATGTTTTCCCAGTATATGTTGGAGGATACTGCAATAGCGCCACCAAGGGTTCTATGAGTTACCTTCACAGAAAGATCTTTGCCAAGAAACTGAACGAGTGGCATGTCCTGAGTACTAGTAAAGGAAGACTCAAGAAACTTAAGCTGCAGATCCTTCAAAGCCAATTTCACAGCAGTATCACTCGGAACTTTCTCCAGCAACCCTCCAGTCAAAGAAACAGTATTCTGGCGTTTGCTTTCTTTAACAGTTGAAATCCTTTCACTGACCTTACCAAAGTAAGAATAGAGGTCCAGAACAAAAAATAACTGCTCCACTGAAGCACGCGAAATATACTGCTCACAAGCAACTCCTATGCGAACAATACCACCAGGAGGAGGAATTGTTATCAGTGGCTTTCCATCAGCAGATACCATAGCAACTTCTATACACATGTCTTTTCCTTCAACACAATTCCACAAACCCATTTCCGGACCACGAGAGCTCTGAAGTTCAGTTGAGTTGGGAGATGTTTCCAAAGCCAAACTAAAATGTGAGGCTCCAGCTGTCCATTTCTTTTGGCTGGCGTCAATAGGCTGTCCTGGCCAAAGACAGAAGCAAGCAGGATCCTTCTCCAGGTTTAGTAGCCGAACTTTTAGGGTAGGTGACTCCGCAAAAGATAAGTTTTCAATATGAAGCCTTGCCCCAACGAAGGACTTATTTACGGAAAGGTTTTCTTTGATTGCTGAATCTTCCAAATTACTCATGTCTAATGGAACAGAGACATCTAACTCCTTCAGGGTGAAAAGAAGAGAGTTAACAGAGTTATCTGGCAAAACATCACCAGGATTCACAACAATGCCATCAGCCAGAAAAGAAGAAATTCTTAAACAAGCTTCTTCCTGAAGATGAACCTGAGAGAAAGGATAGAAGAAGAAAATGGTGAAGAATTTGTTTAAAAAGAGAATTTTATCTTTACGTTATATACACATACCATGAGTGGTTGGCACTGGATAACTGTCTTTGAGAAAAAGTGTGGGGGTTTTGGGGATGGCTTGACCTGAAGAGAATGTAGGGAGATCAAGGGTACATCCTGAACTATTTGCCACGGGCCGTTGTCCAATGGATATATGAGAGCGCAAAAATTCTTGGCTGTCCCAAAAATATGGAAGGAAAATTAATCAGCATGAAAATGTTTTAGCAACTGAGAGGATCACAATGGAAGAATTTTTGTAATCTACAGCCAGAACTGTCAATACCAAAGTCGGGAACTGCAAGGTCTTCAGCTGCAGCTTTCATGGATGGTTGGACTAGAGCACAAGGTAAACGCGAAAAAGCATCCCTGAATTAAAACCATGAGTAAATTATGCAAGAACTCTAAATTCAAATTTGTGAACCAACACAGGTACATGGAAACTATATAAACGTTTATAAATAAACATAACCAGCAAATGCATGTGAAACAAAGATATGAAAAAAGGAAAAGACCTAGCTTCAAAAAAACACCATAAACAGAGTACTAAGTAGATTATTTGAAGTTTCCACAACTCTTTCCTGTTTATACCGTAGGACATACACTATCAAGTAAAATTTTGGCTTCTGCATCTATTAAACTCAAGGTAATTAGATAAAGGTTTCAAAAGCGCCATCAGAAACGAAGATCCTGACTATGCAAATCGCAACTACGACAATCATAATGCTCTAAAGATCAACAAAAATTAAGTGCTCTTCATTCTAGTAAAATTGTAAAGAATACTATTCATATGATGATCGGGAGCATAGTCAGCACTTTAAAAAGGCTATAAACAGATTACTCTAATCAGGAATTTTACTATTTATCCCGACATAAGCATATTCACCTTAAAAATAGCCCACCAATCAAAATCTTGGTCAAGTAGTTAGCTGATTCTCCGTCCGAAACACATGCCTGCAAGTATATATGCCAAGTGATATCAGATTTCAGCACCACATAACAAGATATAATTCATTAAGATGCTTAGCATACTGAAGTGCGATAAATCATCTGAGGGCAATAAACTTTCTTGTGAACATAACGTGACAGGGAAGAGATATATAGAGCTTGAGACAACCAAGTTAGTGGTCAAACCTAATATATGCATTAGTCATTTTAGAAAATTTATTAACCATGAAACTACTTTGATGAGGGAGCAAATCTGGTCCAAATCCCTAATTTCTTTATAACATTGCCCGAGATACCATTTCATTATAGATAATTTGTGTCTTGTTCAAACTCATACTCACACTTACAATAAAATCATAAGAACAAGACTTCCTGAGATTTTGGTATACGATTTCCTAGAACTAAGAAAGTTCCATAGTGCATAATGTGCATAATGTGAATGCAGGAAACATAATCATGCTAGTTACTGGATCAAATTCTAAGAATCAGTGAGAACGTACTCGAGAAAAAAGGAGTGACTGCATCAGTAGTTCCAGTTGGAATTCTGAAACGTCGAAAGATGGTAATTGTTAAACCCAAGAAAAGATAGTAATGATTTCATGCAAGACCACACTCTTAGCTAGCATGAGGTGAGTCAAATCAACTAACCAGCATCTTTAATGCAAAGAAATACATGGTCCACAAGAACGGAGACAAGAGAGCGTCCTGCTGCTTCAGCAGACTGGAGGAGGCATACCATTAAAGAGTGAGAAAAAAGAATTCAAGTAAATCGTTTCCTTTGTAAAGATCAATTGGAAGTTTGAAATTTAAGACCTGCTGAGATTTAGGATCCACATCTCCTCGGTTTAGGCATAAGTACATTCCAGTTAGAAAGCGGAGAAGAGCTCGCAACCCTGTTTAGAAGAATAATGAGTAGACTTAGTTATTCATCTACATCAACCTGTTATCAGAAAACTAAGAGAATATGTTTTCAAACCTGGTTCACTTAAGGCTGGACAAACAGCTTCTGGAATGTGCAACTGGACTTCAAGCCCAAGTGGACTGTTTAGTGCTGTTCTCTGAACTGTGATCTGAACAAAAGGCCACCATCAGGGCTAATGAATTAGGCACCAAAACATCTAATGCATTCAAGCACTTTGCTTTTATATCATATATACAAGAACAAGAGAATCGAATACAAATGTTTACATGTGCTTCGCCAGAAATTCCTTCTAAAAAGCGTTCTCCTCCAAAGAAAACTCGTTTTGCACCATCGTCGTCTCTAAGATTTGCTTCTTCAGAGCGGGCTAAATTAGCATCAGTGAACATATCAGGATGTGGTAGAAGATCAATTGATAAAGCTTCCCATTCAAGTTTCTGATAACAAACGGATATGCATCACAGGTAGAAAAACAAATCACATCAGGAGTATTAAATTCAAAGAAAATTAACAGGTAGGAATAAAGTACTTTTAAAAGCAAAGCACCATGGAAATAGATGGATAGTTTGGCACTGTTTTCGTTTAAACGGAATGCTCAATCTTGAGCCATCAAGAATATAATATCAAGGAAAACTAGCTAACGAGTGTCATCAATACCTTAAACAAATAAATAAATCCTGTGTTAGTAGAGAAGTCCCTCGCTTCTTTCAGATTTACAACCTGTAAATGAAAATTCATTCAGAAATACAATTCTTCCAGAAACGAATTTTCCTACATCATTGCTCGCAAATCTCACCTTCCAACTCTCATTAGTGGTATACAGAACAAGGTTACGTATTGTAATAGATGCCAGCGGAGCAGCCCTAGATATATAGAGTATAAGAGCTTAGACATACATAAGCAGCAACTCAGGGAACTTAGAATTAATCCCCGAGTAGAGTAAATCGAAAACGAGAATTTAGTCAGGTAGGAGTGTGAAAGGCATAGATTAGAAAACAACCAGAACTCTACGTAACGAGATTCCAACACAGACATGCTAAATCTCAAATTGATAGACAATGGGTGCACTAAAAGTAACTTACCAGGCTGCCCCTCCTTCACGGTGAGCACCACCTCCGGTTTCAAGAAGAAGATTGACCACCTTAACTTGTAAAGTCATTCCATCTGCAATCTGATACATATATATCGGAAATGAATACAACTATAAACCCAAACAAAGATATCACTCAGGCAAATTGACATCATTGCTACGGCAAAACAAGAGGATTATATGCATTGCTAGTCTTTAACCAAATTGTGCAAGAAAGAACAATAATGAACAAAGCTCAAAACCACCTACCTAACTACAGAGTGATCGAAACCATACAGCCTATTTCCTCATTCTTGAATTTTTAGCCTACCTACTATACTGAGATTTACCAGACAAACATATATTGGACAAAACATTATCAGCATTTCCTTAGGAAATATAATTTCAAGGTGAGATGGAAATTATATTCTTCTATATATGGAGAGTATGACACATGGTAGTTATCAGTTCTGTTAGGAAAAATCACAAAAATAATAATTAGAGGAGGCTAGACAATTTGATCCACCAAGTTAATAACTAGTAATGCCTCTGTGCTTTATGGGATAAATTTTTGAAATATTGACCAAGTAGTAGAGATACCACACCTTGTCAGCGAATCCATAACCATTACTTTTTCCAGAGGCGGTAGGAGACTGAACACTGAATGAGAAAAAAAAAAGAATCAATAATATTCTGGGAAATTAAGCAAAGCCTCAGTTAAGACTGAACACTGAAGTAGGGATCCAGTAGTACCTGCTTGGACCCTTTGTCACATCAGCATCAGGATTTTCTTCAAGAACAAGATCGAGTTTATCTATTTGCACAACTACGGGCTCAGTTTGTACATTACTGACATATGGAAGCTGTATGAAGAGGAAAATGAGAGAAGGAAAACAAAATTCAATGCTTGTGAATAATAAGATTAGATCACACACGTTAACAGAACCAGAATAACTTTTTCAGTTTAGTAGCAAGTTCCATCAAATTCAACAATTCCATTACACTCGAGGAATTGTCACAAATCAAAGCCATGTTCTTAGAAAAGGTGGAAACTAGAGATATGCACTCAGGATTATGGCCTAATATTTCAATGAACCATCTCAAAATCAAGAGAAACAAAAAAAAGACATAAGATGTACAAGACTCTGCTACTATACCCAATTTCACTTGAATTTATACTCAATTCCATTTGAAAACAATTAATTACAGATAACAATGGGGAAGGAGTTGAAAGACAAACCATGATTTCCAATTTTCCAACTTTGGCAGTAGTCACACTAAGTGCGGGTGGCAAACCCATACTGGCGTGTATAGCCTCACCATTAATGTCTGCATCACACACAAAATAATCTAAATCAGAAAAGAAAGAAGACATTTTTATTCCCAATTAGTGAGATGAAGAACTCGGAGTCGAAGAAGAAAGGGGACCTAAGTTAGAAAGCTGAGCGGTACGGCCTTGAAGCTTGAACTGATCTCTGGTGAATGATTTGAGCCAATACTTGAGTGTATACTCTAAGGCTCGTGCCAGTATCGACTCCATTTGCTGATCGATCGATCCTGTGATTCCAAATCACAAACACCAAAATGATGGAATCAACAGCAGCAGCTCCAGCTCATACGACGATCCCAGATCCGAGAAATTGGGTTTCTTCCGTAGAAAAGCAAAAGACGTGGAATCCAGATTGTTGCGTTACTATGACATTACAGATTCTTTTGTTTCTGTATTAATAAATTCTTCAGACACACAAAAAAAANAAAAAAAAAAAAAAAAAAAAAAAAAAAAAGGACTGTAACTTATCAAATGTGTTGTTCTCATGGGAGAGAAGATGAGGAAAAATAAAAATTATTGTAAGACTGGCACGTGCGAGGCTGTTCGGTTCGCACGTGTGAAGAAGAGATGACCGACTTGTTAAATTATTGAAGTAGCTAGAGTAGAGAGAGACCTTAAAAGAGTAGTGTAGTATGTATTTACTATCCTCATCATGTCGGCCATTTATTAATGAGATGATAGGATGAAATAAGTATCTCAAGGATTTGGGATTTTGATTCAAGTTTAGCTATGTTTTGGAATAATGATATTGATATATGCCACATTGAAGTTTACAGTAGTATTCTTTGTCTAATCTTCTCTCCTCATCATGTTCAGGTTCAGCCGGTAACCAACAGATGAAGTAGAGACTGTTTTGTTTTCACCCATCACCAAGTTCAGCCTAAGAAGATTTGGTTTCAAACATCACTACTGTATTTTGGGAAATATGTTATGGAACAAAGTAACTTAAATTTACCACATTGAAGCTAACCATCAAATCAATTATCCAGCATTGAAGTTAATAAAACCAACTATTTTTGTTTATAAGCCTCAGTTGAATTAGTCACATCTTATGACAGTGTGATGGAATTTGTGTCACTATATAGTTCTCTTTGTCTTAACCAGATGTGTTAGATGAGTTTGTTTGACATAGAATGATGAGATCATGAGAATCATATATATTGATTTGAGAGGAAGAGGGGATAAGGTGAGAAATGTTATTGCCACAAATGTTTTAAAACATGGGCCTTATCTGTAATGCCTCTCATGGGCCTAAACTGTAATGCGTATAATGGGCCCAATAGATATGAACGTATAAGATGCGCCACCGTCTTACTTTTTAGGGTTCTTGTGTCTTCTACACCAAAATGGCAAAAACCTATCGAATGCCTTTTTTGGAAGATACCAGCAACCACAACGAAAAGAAACAGAGTTTTTTAATATTTAATAACCTAGATTTCTCTGTGCTAAATCGATCGACCCTTGTTTCCAACGACGATGATGATGTCAAATCTTCCAAAGGATTTGATGGAGGAGATTCTCTCTAGGGTTCCGTTTATAAACCTAAGAGCAGTGAGATCTACTTGCAAAATGTGGAACGATATATCCAAAACTAGGTTCTTTGTAAACAAGAACATCCACAAAGCAGCCGTGTCAGGGGAAAGAGAGTTTCTGATGGTCACGGAATTTGATGTTCACTTGGTCAGCGCCAATCTCCACTACACAAGTCAAAACAACGACCTTGATCTTTTTATAAAGCGTAAAGCTAAACTTAATAGCCGAGGCAAGGCAGCTGAAGCATTCCATAATTCTCAAGTTATTCAATGCAACGGTGTATTCTTATGTGTACGGGGACACATCCTTGTGGTTTGGAATCCGTATTGGGGACACAAAAAATGGATCTTACCAAGAGCTCCTTACGAGAGATTAGACGAGTATGCTCTCGGATACGACAAATCCAGCGGTAGCCACAAGATCTTGAGGCTTTTCGGTATTAACGTAACTTGCCTCGAAATCTACGATTTGAGCTCTAAGTCATGGAAGGTTCATCCTGATGGCACTCTTGAATGGGATAGGAAGGATATGAAAGATTGTGTGTCTTTGAAGGGAGATACTTACTGGTATGGTAGAGATAAAGAATCAGAAAAATATTGTTTGTTATGTTTTGATTTTACAAGAGAGATGTTTGGACCGTGTCTGCCTCTGCCCTTCGATGAAGGTCATGCGACTCTATCTGCGGTAAAAGAAGAAAAGCTTGCGGTGTTATTGCAGCTGTGGGATACAATGGATATTTGGGTTACGAACAATATTGAGCCTGCTGCGGTGTCGTGGAGCATCTTCTTAAAACTTGATATGAAACCAATTATACATTATCACAATAATTGCTATGGGTATGGGGATTTCTTCATTGACGAGGAAAAGAAAGTGGCAGTTGTTTTTGAGAAAGAAAGGTCACCGTGGGTTGGAACCATATATAAGAGAGCTCACATCACTGGAGAGAATGGTTATATCAAAAGTGTGGATCTCCGTGAATCTCCAAACACACTAGAGTTTCGCCGTCTATGCTCTTATGTTCCAAGTTCTATGAAAATCATGTAACAGATTCATAAAATTCAGTCCTTTTACATTTTCATTTTGATTGCATCTTCTTTGAACAAGATTTATCAGTAGATATATATGAATTTGTTTCTCATTTCTTCGTCTTATGCAATATGGGTGAGAGAATTCATTTAATTTTACATTTTACAAAACAACTTAACGAGGACATTGGTCGAGCAAGTTACTCCCTCTGTCTGTTTAACAAAAACATGCATGAAAGAAGCTGATACCTAATGATATTTACTATTTAGATAGACAACAATGGACGAGCAAAAGTTATCAGTTTTCCGGTTGCAATCGAATTCTCAACCCATTAATGCGTTATAAACTTTACAGACTATATAACAAATGCTTAGAAACAGAGTTGATCCAAGCAATGATATCCCTTATTTTTCTTACATTCAGATTATTCATATTACCTTTTGTCTCTCTATTCACAGATTAAAAAATAAAACGCCATAGTACTCATGTTTTTTGTTCTGGAACTTATATAGAAAACTCATGTTTTGGGTGCACTCTTGTCCATCCCTTTATCAGATTCAGATGCATTAATTTCTTAATGGGGCTTAACTGGAACCTTTCTTGCCATAGCTCATGAGTCTTGACATATATATAAACAACATACAGAACTTAGTTTTTTAACGTTATAATAACAATTTACTAGTGCTATTCTATAAAACGTAGTACTGATCCTCATATATTGTGATCAACAGAACACATGATGAGCAAGTGTTTGAATAAGAAAAAGCGAACACACAATGGATCTTGACTTTGCAGCTAATACAATTACCATCATTTACTAAATCAGCTCCTCGTCATTGCTTCACTCACAAATACATCAGCTATTTCAACAAATTTCATCTTTAAAAACTTCTTTGCAAACAGGAGCTAGGGATGGGTCGATATTATATAAACCAATTCCAAACCGAAACCAAAAAAAATTGTTTTATAACTCGATCGGTTTTGTGCCAAATAAGACTAAATTCCAAGATGGTTTTTAAGATCTCAACACGTGTACTTCTATCGACGGTCAGTGACATCTAGTTCTATCACCCCGATACATGATCAACAAGTGCACAAAAGGATGGTGTGGTGGACGCTGCACGACATGAGGTGCTAAATCCATCACCTCCGCTTCGTTTTGGAGAAGAAAAAGAGCTTGGACATTCGTTATGCCATGGTGTAGGGCTTGATTTTGGATTTGTGCTATAATACAGAACAGGGCCGGCTCAAACTTTTCTTGCACCTTGTGCCAAATTTTTTTTTTCTCCTAATTTACAGGTCTTATTTGTAGATTTTCAGTATTTTAGGGGTTTTTCTGTCAAAATATGAAACATTGAAGAGCCTAAAAACCTTATATTTTTTTCCAAAATATTGTGACATGGTGCAAATGCACTTTGTGCACTGGGTCAGCGCCGGCACTGATACAGAAACACGAATCATTTGCACACTAAAAAAAAAATGCAAAAACACGAATCTAAAAAAAGAACATGAATCTAAAAAACATACATGTCTACCATAAAATGTATACGGTAATATAATTCATGGACATACATGTCTACCACAAAATGTATACGGTAATATAAAATCATACCAATATTCATGTCTACCCATATGGGTTGTTCCTCCGCCGCCTGACCTTCCGCTTGCGCCGCCGGTTGACGTGCCGCTTGCGCCGCCGGTTGACGTGCCGCTTGCGCTGACTGATTCACAGGAACCGGATTCCTAACGAGTCCTGCGAGATGAACGTTAATGCCAGGACCGGTGATGTTTATCACCATGGGCGCACCACCGTTGCCTAGGTTGATCTCATGAGATCATTGCCATTGTACATTTTTTTTTCCTCTTAGAATAAGAAAGAACGAGATGCGGCTAAAAGAGACTCCTAGGTTTAGTTATCTCTAGTAGATATATATCGAAGGAGAGTAGTTCTAAATAAATTGGCCAACGTTTTATAACTACTATGTTTTGAACCTACGTAGGTTTATTAGATATATTTTAATGAAAATTATATATGATTAATTACGGTAATAAAATATTATTTTATAAAAAAAAATATTAGTATTATCATTTTCATTGTCAAAATTTAAGGTAATTTTCATTGTTACTTTTATCGTCTGGTTCTTCATTATACTTTTTTCTTCTTCTTTCTCGTCAACTTCTTCACATTCTTCTACTGAAAATCCTCTTTTTAGACTACCACACAACTTGTTAACCCATCAAACTCCAAGAACAAAATTATTTCTTTTCTCATAAAATTTGTGAAATTCATGAAGAGCAGCATAGTTAACACATGCATCCAATTATTGATAATTTTATCTATATACTTATTTTGTTTTAGATCCACACGTTTAGAAGCTTCTCCAACCAAAATCCTTACTTGGTTTATAATATTTTAAAAACGTAATAAAATATATTAATAATAATTTATTTAATATAAATCATATGATATATAGAAATATGAGTACACTATAAGAACATATTAATTATAAATAAATAATATCAATTATGTTATATCATCAAATAATATCAACTGTATCATATTCTCAAATAACCGTAACCGTATATAACCGTAACCGCTTGAACCAGAACCGTATTTAAACGTAACCATTTAACCGTTTATTGAACGGTTATAGTTAAGGCTAAACAATATTTCTAACCATAACCGATGGTTAATAAACCATAACCGTGACAACCATAACTCTGGTCATGCCTATGTAGCTGATAAAACATGTGTGTTTGTTGTCCATCTTTCTTCTTTAAACTCCAAAATTTGACTCAAACATCAAATCAAGGTATTGCGATGTCAATCCTTCTTCTTTAGACCCAAAAATAAAAAATTAATGAAAGAATATCAACTCATCTACAAAATCATACACAAAATATGTTTTGTAGCTCATAAGAAAGAAAAAGCACAAACGTAGATAAATAAGATAATTTATGTTTTACATCAATACTTATAGTATTTTAAACTTTTAAAAAGTTTCGGAATACAAAATTTAAACCTTTTAAAAAGTTTCAATATTTATAATATTTTAAACTTTTAAAATTTAAAAATTATAATATTTAAAAACTTTTAAAAATTTCAATATTTATAATATTTAAACTTTTAAGAATTTTAAAAATTATAATATTTTTTTGAAAATTATAATATTATGCTAAAGATAAAGAATCAGAAGACTATTCTTACTTGCTCTCTTTTGATTTTACTATTCTAAAAATTTCTAGCCAATGTGGGATATTGTACATAGTTTTTTTTTATTTCCATAAATTTAAAATTTTCCTTTTTCTAAAAAATTATGGAAATTTAGAAAATGTTAATGAATGACATGTCAAATCCTGATAGGTTGTTTAAAGTAATTCTTAATATATATAATTCTGCAAATTTCTAAAAATGTTAATTAGTGACATGTTGAATCTCTATTGGTTGTTTTAAAGCTTAGGTTTTAAAAACCTTTTAAATGTTAAGAAATTTTTGAAATTTAAAAATTATAATATTTTGAAACCTTTTTAAAGCTAAAACTTTTAGAAGTTTCATTATTTATAATATTTTAAACTTTTAAAAGGTTCGAATATAATATTTGAACCTTTTAAAAATTTACAATATTTATAATATTTTAACTACTAAATTTTTAAAATTATAATATTTAAAAACTTTTTAAAAGCTAAGAACTTTTAATTTTTTCAATATTTATAATATTAAAATTTTATAAAATTTAAATATTATAATATTTTTTTGAAACTTTTTAAAGTTTTAGTTTGATCAAATAAAAAACCGGATCAAACCGAATAAAACTTTTAAACTTGGACGCATGATAAATAAAGCTTTCTTGCTCATTCGTTGTTGGAAGCATATTAATTTTATTTATACTTGTTTGAACCATTGTCTAAAAATTTTCTAGCCAATGTGGGATGTTGTACATAGTTTTTTTATTTCCATAAATTTAAAATTTTCCTTTTTCTGAAAAGTACTGGAAATTTAAAAAATATTAATGAATGACATGTCAAATCCTGATAGGTTGTTTAAAAATAATTCTTAATATATAAAATTCTGCAAATTTTTAAAAATGTTAATTAGTGATATGCTGAATCCCTATTGATTGTTTTAAAGCTTAGTTAGACAGCTTTAGAAGCTTATAGCTCCTACTTTTATTTAGTATTTATTTGATTTATTTTGGTAAAAATTATATATAATTAATGACAATTATAAAATATTAGCTTATATAAAATTTTAAATTACAATTGATTGGTAAAAATTTTACTTTCTAAAAATATAAAAGTCAATTATGTTAAAAACTTTACCTAACATATCCTAAACCGTTTCTTTGACTATCAGACAAACAAAACATTTTTATAATCATGAATTAATGTTTTCTCATATTTAATTGACCACCACCAACTATATCATATTCATTGTCAAATTTTCATGATAAATGTCAACGTTACTTTTACCGTCCGGTTATTCATTATACTCTTCTTCTTCCTCTTCCTCATCAGCTTCCTCACATTCTTCCATTGAATAATCATTTAAAACCTTTTTTAGACTACCACACAACTTGTTAACCCATCAAACTCTAATACCAAAATCATTGTCTCTTGTCTCATAAAATTTTTGCAATTTTACGGACCAGCTTAGTCACTACATGCACCCAATTATTGATACTTTCACCTGTATATTTACTCGGTTTTAGATCCACATGTATTGAAACTTTTCAAACCAAAATCCTTAATACTACAAAATTGCAAATTACTTGTAGAGAAAGTAATATGAACACATGTATAGCTAATAAAACAAGTGTGCTTGTCATCGATCCTTCTTCTTTAAACTTCAAAAATTAACTCAAATAACATCAAATCAAGATCTTGTGATGTCAATCCTTCTTTCTTTGACCCAAAATTTAATTTTACAGAAAAATATTAAATCATTTATAAAGTCATACATAAAAACATGTTTTAAATTTTTGAAAGTTAAATATTAATAATACTTAAACTTCTTATAGAGTTTAAATATTTATAATATTTTAAACTTTCTATGAATGTATTTATAATATTTTTAAACATCCTATAAAGTTTAAATATTTATAATATTTGAACTTTTTAAAAAGTTTAATAATTATAACAATTTAAACTTTTTAAATTTTTAAATTTGGACGCCTGATAAATCAAACTTCCTGCTCATTCATAGTTGGAAGCATATTATTCTTATTTATAATGGTTCTCAGTCATTGTCTAAAATTTTCTAGCCGATTTGGGACGTTGTAAATACACTTATTTAGAAGTATTTTAATAAAGAAATTTAACATAATTTCAAAAATGTTAAATATTGAGTTGTATGATCGCGATTTGTCATTTAAAAAATATTTTAAGATAGAAAATTCTAAAAATTTAAAAAATTGTTAATTAGTGGCATGTCGAATTCCAATTGGATGTTTTAAATCCTAGGTGGATAGCCTTAGGAGCTTATAGCTTCTACTTTTATTTAGTATAGATGTTATTAGTGAAATATCTAATTCTTATTAGTTTTTTAAAATCCTATATGGAAACCTTTAGGAGTTTATAGCTTCAACTTTTTATTAGTATAGATATAATATTTTAAAATTTCTATGGAGGTTAAGTAATTGTAATATTTTTAAAAATTATGAAGTTTTAATATTTATAACATTTTAAACTTTTAAAATTTATAAATTATAATTTTTTCAAAACCTTTTAAATGATAAGAAATTTTTAAAATTTAAAAAAATAATATTTTGAAACCTTTTAAAAGCTAAGACTTTTAGAAGTTTCAATATTTATAATATTTTAAACTTTTAAAATTTAAAAATTATAATATTTAAAAACTTTTTAAAAGCTAAGAACTCTTAAAAGTTTCAGTATTTATAATATTTAAACTTTTTAAATTTTTAAATATTATAATATTTTTTTAAACTTTTTAAAGTTTTAATTTGATCAAATAAAAAACCGGATCAAACCGAATAAAACTTTTAAACTTGGACGCCTGATAAATCAAGTTTTCCTGCTCATTCGTTGTTGGAAGCATATCAATCTTATTTATACTGGTTCTGAACCATTGTCTAAAAATTTTCTACCCGATGTGGGATATTGTACATTGTTCTTTTATTTCTATAAATTTAAAATTTTCCTTTTTCTAAAAAATTCTGGAAAATTAAAAAATGTTAATGAATGACATGTCAAATCATGATAGGTTGTTTAAAATAATTCTTAATATAGAAAATTCTGTAAATTATATAAAATGTTAATGAGTGACGTGTCGAATCCTGATAGCTTGTTTTAAATCCTATGTGGACAGTCTTAGGAGCTTATAGCTCCTACTTTTATTTAGTATAATTTTAACCCGAGGTACACCATGACAGATTATTTGTAACTAAAAAGTGTTAAACTATATTTATTTGTAAATTTTGTTTGTTTAGATTAGTTTTTAAGAGTGTATAATTGTATTTTGATTGTTAATTTTATTATTTAATCTGCGACATACTACAAAACAATTTGATTTTTTACCTAATATTACTTTAATCAACTTAATTAGATTTGTGTATTATACTTATATTGATAGTGCTAACAAAATAATGAAATGATCTTTTACCCGTGTAACACCAATTTAATGAAATTTAACTTTTTAAAAGTTGAAATTCTTTAAAATAAATAACTGAAGTAAACCATCTTTGACTGTCTTATAAATCAAATTCACTGCTCATTTGTGTTCATAATCATTTGTTTCTTTTAGAGTATGAATCAGAACCATTGCCCTATTTTTCCAATCAATATGAGACATTGCATATTATTCATCGATTGAGTAATATATGTCCGTCTTAAAAAAAAAATTAATCACATATATCATATGCAGAAAAATTACAAAATTTATTAAGTAAATATATTGTATAATAATTTAAAATAATTTAAATATAAGATCAAATAAAAGTGAATAGAAAATCATATATTTATATTTGAATTAGATAAAAAGATTTACAGGAATTAGATAAAAACTAGAATTTGTTTTTCAAGAATCTTCTACGTAATTAAGTATAATTAAAAGGATAGATTGTCAAATATAAATATGTATAGTTTTAAAATGTTAATATAGAAGATTAGTAGCCCTTTTACTGTTTTGTTTTCCTCTCCGTTATATACACTGTATGCCATAATGTTTCAAAAGCCCGTACGTAGTATATATGGCATAATCGGGAAACATAATTAGGGTTTTGTTTATTGAACTAGTGGTTTTGCAACTTAGCATTTAGAAAATTAGGGGTTTTGCAAGGTTAAAAAGCTTTTTGCGTATAAGTATTTCATAAGTTTATTAAAAAAGATGGGGTTTGTGTCTTCAGTAACAATCTATCAACAGCCTCTCCGGAAGAAGTCAGCAACAAGAAAGGACAAAGAAAAAGAGATTTTAAAAACTTTGTCTGCTACGTCGTCATCCTTGCTTGAAACATGAAACGGCGACGTACGATGATGATGATGTCCAGTCTTCCATGTGATTTGGTGGAAGAGATTCTCTCTAGGGTTCCCTTAACATCACTACAAGCAGTGAGATCTACTTGCAAAATGTGGAACGCTTTAACCAAAGATCAGAGCTTTGCAAACAAGCGGGGGAAGGAGTTTTTGATGATAATGAATCACAGAGTCTATTTGATTGGCGTCAATCTCCATGGAACTCACAACAACACTGTTCTTGACCTAAAGAATAATGGTAAACTTGTTTGCCGAGATAAAACAGCTCAGGAATCAATCTATGTATCTCAAGTCTTTCACTGCAATGGTTTATTGTTATGCGTATCAGCAAAACCTAATGTTGATACTAGGCTTGTGGTGTGTAACCCGTATTTGGGGTATTCAAAACGGATCACTCCCAGATTTAGTTACGGGGGATTTGACAAATTTGCTCTCGGATACGACAAATCCTGCCGTAGCTACAAAATCTTGAGGCTTTTCGGTTTCGATAATAAACTCGAAATCTACAATTTGAGGTCTAATTTATGGATGGTTCCCAATGCCACTCTTGAATGGGATATAGACTATATGCAACCTGGCGTGTCTTCCAAGGGAAATACATACTGGTGCGCTAAAGATAAGGGATCAAAAGATCATTACTTATTCTGTTTTGATTTTACAAAAGAGAGGTTTGGACCGCGTCTGCCTCTGCCCTTCAACGGAGCTTATGTGTCTCTATCTGTGTTTAAAGAAGATCACCTTGCGGTGTTATTACAGCTGCCGGATAAACCTGAGATGGAGATTTGGGTTACGAATAAGATTGAGCCAGATGCGGTGTCGTGGAGAAACTTCTTAAGAGTTGGAATGAAACCTTGTGTTCGGTCTTGGAACTTCTTGATTGACAAGGAAAATAAATTCGCAGTTGTTTTTGATAACGACAAGGAAAAGGGGTTTAAAACCATTTACAACATAGCTTATGTCATTGGAGAGGATGGTTATTACACAAGAGTGGATCTCCGTGAATCTCCAAACACACCACTTTGCCGTCTTGTGTGTTCTTATGTTCCAAGTTGTGTGCAAGTCAAGTAAACCAGATTTATGAATTAATTAGTCCCTTTTACATTTTTATTTTTGCTTTTTGAACAAGATTAGTCAGCATGAATTCATTTGTTTCCCATCTCTTCTATGCATTATGATAATAATTTTTAGTTAATTTGATTTTTTACTACTTAGAGGGACAACAATGGACGAGCAAGAGCTATCAGTTTTCGGGTTGCAATCAAATTCTCAACGTAATTGTTTTACTTTTGTTAACCCATTGCTAAATAATCTACGTAGACTATAACAAATGCTTAGAAAGAGAGCTGATCCAAGCAATGAAATCCCTTGTGTTTTCTTAATTACAGTAAGATTATCCAAACTCTCTCTCTCTCTCTCTCCTCTATCCACGAATGAAAAAAGAGCCAGACTCATGTTTGTTTGTTCTGACATATATATATACTGATTATACACAACACACAGCTTCTAATTTTCTACATTATAGTAAAATTGCTAGTGTTAATCTGTTAGACCTATCTAGTCATGATCTTCATGTTGTGATAAGAAAGAGTACTGTGAGTGAATCGGAGAAGCGAACATACGATGGATATGTTCTTGACTTTGCACCTAAACACAAGTGCCATCATTACCAACGCCATAACAAATCAGCTCCTCATCATTGCTTCACTCACCTAATTGGACATCACAACCAAATGAAGGTAAAGAAGGATTGATCTTTAGTACTTCTTTGATAACATGAGGGATAGGTATATAAACCGACCCAAACCGAAACCAAAAATTTGTTTAATAGACAAGGATCGTTATTGGAGTGGTTCAGACGCTAATTAAAATTTAGGGTTTCTTTGTCTTTAGTAACAATCTATCGAGAACCTCTCTCCAAGGAGAAATTAGCAGCCACAGAGGAAAAAGAAAAACTGACCTAACTTTTATCTGTTCTACACCGATCATCCTTGTTTGAAACGGCGACAATGATGATTTCCAACCTTCCAGATGATTTGGTAGAGGAGATTCTCTCTAGGGTTCCGTTGACATCTACGAGAGCAATGAGGTCTACTTGCAAAAAGTGGAACGCTTTAACTAAAGATCAAAGCTTTACAGATAAGCACATCCGCATGAATGTTGTAGCCGTATCAGGAGAACGAGAGTTTCTGATGATCAAGAATTATAAGGCTTATTTGATTGGCGTCAATCTCCACCTCCATGATATTGAAAACAACAATGTTGATCTATCTATAAAGTGTAAAGGTAAACTTATTAGCCTGGACAACTTAGATGACGTGGTCACCGTCTCTCACTGCAACGGTTTATTGCTATGCTCATCACCAAGAAACATGGATCGTAGGCTTGTGATTTGGAACCCGTATTGTGGGAAACCAAAGTGGATCAAACTTAGAACTAATTACACGACAGTCGACAGGTTCGCTCTCGGATACGACAAATCCTGCGGTAGCCACAAAATATTGAGGCTTTTAAGTAGTAAACTAAGTGACTACGAAATCTACCATTTGAGCTCTGATTCATGGATGGTTCCTAGTGTCACTCTTAATGAATGGGATATGGTGTACATGCAATCATGCGTGTCTTTAAAGGGAAATACTTACTGGTGTGCAAAAGACAAGACATCACTCAGTTATTACTTACTTTGTTTCGATTTTACAAGAGAGAGATTTGGGCCGCGTCTGCCTTTGCCTTTTATTAGAGAAGGGTCTCTACATGTGGTTAGCGAGGAGAAGCTTGCGATGTTATTACAGCGAACGGATACATTTGAGTATGAGATTTGGGTTACGGATAAGATGGAGCCCGATGCAGTGTTATGGAGCAAGTTCTTAAAACTCGATAAGCGACCACATATTTATCTGACTCGAGATCTCTTGATTGACGACGAAAAGAAAGTGGCAGTGCTTTTTTATAAAGATTGGAAAAAGATGATGAAATCCTATTGTAGCGAAGCTTACATCATTGGAGAGAAAGGTTATGTAAGAAGAGTGGATTTCGGTGAATTACCAAACTCACTACATTGTCCCATTGGTATGCTGATGATCTCTTATGTTCCAAGTTCTGTGCAAATCAACTAAACCAGAATTGTGAATTAGTCTCCTTGCTTTCATCTTCTTTTATGATTATTTTGTTTCTCATTTCTTCTACGCAATTCATTTATTATGAAGATTTTAAGTTATTGATCGAATTTCTTACAAAAGAAAAGAGAGAGACAGACAACAACAGAGTGACGAGTATATAAACCGACTCAAACCGAAATCAAACTTTTGTTAATATAACTCGATCGGTTTTGTAACACTTGAGCGAGTGTAAAAGTTCACACGTGGGAGAATTTCTTTATCTAAACAGCCTTAGACCATCTCCACAATGGTTAGAATTCCATGATGGATTCAACATTTTTTCAAGGATAATTTCAAGAGCTTGGGCATTATATTGACTATTGAGTGAGTGTTGCAGGGTGAGGTTTGAGGCTTTGAGCATTGTATAATTTCCTTATTATAATAATATAGTATAATTTCTTTATTATAATGATATTGTATAATTTCCTTATAATAACATTTTTAAGAAAATATTTTTAAATGTGTTTTCTTTTTTTGACATATGTTGAAATCTAATCGATGGACATGACATGTGTTGCGATTGTGTCAGTTAGCAAATTTGAAAACGAAGTTTTATATGATAAGATATCCATATATATTAAGTATTTTCGAGTAATTTTAGATATTTGTAGATATATTTGAAGGTATAAAATAACTAATATTTTATTTGATTTTTGAGTATTTTAAGGTAAATTTAGAACTACAGTAAAACCTCTATAAATTAATTAAACTATAAATTTATAAATTTTGTTTGTCCCGAGTTAGAACAGTGTAAAAAATAACAAAGTTCGGTAAAATGATAAGATAATAAGATAATAATATTTTTGAAATCCCCATATAAAATATGGTCCTAATAATATCATAAATTAGTAATCATGTAAATTTATATGATAATGTTTGCTTTAAAATTTAAATTTTTTCCTATAGCTCATATCTATAAAAAAATGTTATTTTCTATTTTTAAGCTGTAATGATATAAAATACGCTAATAACATGTCATAAAAATAACTAATTATTGAAAAAGTTCTCAATTTCTAGATATCCATCATTTGATTATTTTGATAGCTTTATAGACTATTAAAATATAACAATTGTATTCTTATTCATAAATATAAATTTATATATGTCATGTGTATAAGTGAATTTGTTTATAGTATTTGTAATTTAATGTCAATAATGTCTTCTAAGTATTACAAATTAAATTCTAAAACCACAAAATTTATAACACTCAAAACTTTAATCTTATTTTGCTAAAATTATTTAAATTCATAAATTTTAAGAACTTATATAATTCATAAATAAATAAAATGTCATGTCCCAACATGTACATAGCCCATCTGTAAAAAAAAACATAATTCGATAAAATTTTAATGTCAATTTGTTTTGAGAACATTCGTATGCTTAATTAGAAATCAACACACAGTAGATAAAAAAAATTAGATGAAAAAGCATGTTCTCCATTTGTACCAAAAGTCTATTTGTTCTACAATATCAACTCGTGAAAAATGCATCACACGATTTTTAACCGGGAATGAAGTCATAAAAAAAAACTTGGATTAATGGCTAAAGTTGTTGCATCTTGTGCTTGTGTGGCTTAGTTTTCTTTCAACTGTAATTTTACCAAATCTTTTTTTTTTTTTTGAACAAAGTAATTTTACCAAATCAAACAGTCAAAATTGTTAATATATAGAAATCACTTGATAACCTTACAAAGTAATTCATTTAAGTGGGTAAGCCTTCTTTTCATTTCTTGTTTACCCACTCTAATTCCTATGGCTGTTTTATTTATTTTTGGTCATAGCTATTACTTGGTTTTTACCCCTAAAATTTTGTACTAAACATTGTTCCTTTTGGTATTATAATTCACATTTTATCAAAAAATAAAAAATGAAATATAAATGATTGAATTATTTAAGAAAATAATAATTAGGGTTCCTCTCTTCAATTAGGGTTCCTACGATCAGAAATCTTCAATCAATATTTTTCCGTGAAAAAATAGCTCTCACCGATTCGCCGCCGTGAAGGTTCCACACGGGGGTTCGCCATTCTCACATTCATACGCGTCATATTCCCATCAGGTTTTGTTTTTGTTAATCGGTTTCTTCTATTTTGATTCTGCGTATTTGAAATTGGGGTTTCCAAGAGTCGAACGAGATTTTCATAAAAATTTGAGATATTTCAATTTACTACCCTAGGGTGGAACGGGTTCTATACTATACGAGTCAATTAATTTCAAAGATTTAAAGCTTGAATTTGGCGATTTAGGATTTTTCGTTTAATTATTTTTAAAGAAGATAACATGAACATGATTTCGTACTTTTCCTATATACATGTTGCTTCTTTAGTGATTCTAATAACATAATTCATGTATGTTACACAGGGTTTTATAAAAATGGCAGATAGACTGAAGCGGATTGTTGTAGTGAACGAAGATTTATGCAAACCAGATAAGTGTCGTCTAGAGTGCAAGGGAAAATATCCATTAGTAGGTGTATTTTTCCTCAATTTCTACAGCCTTTACATTTTTCTAGTGACTACTCTTGTAGAGTGTGATGTGATGTGATTGTATTTGCTCCAAGAGAAACGTTGTGTTGAGCTGACTCCTGCTTCCAAGGCCTCTATCATCTCACAGGAGCTCTGTGTGGGTTGTGGTATTTACGTGAAGGTATAAATCCAAACCGACATAAAATTTCGTTCAATTGTAAAATCTAAACTCTAACCACTCTTTTGTAAAGCCAAGCAAATATATAATTTTGTTTAATTATTAAATCTAAACTCTAAACATTCTTTTATAAACCTAAACCAACATAGTATAACTTTTTAATTATAAAGTTTAAATCCCAACTTCTTTTATAAACCCAAACCATATAATTTTCTTAATAAAAATATATAAAATTTGTTTCCTTAATTTTTTTTGTTTTTTAATTTTAATTTTGATTTAATTTTAAAATATGATATGACATGATATATTTTTGTATTTTGATTGGTTGATTAAGAGGAGCTGAATATATTTTTTACAGCTAAACCGTACAAAGATCCGTATGATCATACCGGATAATTTATTTAAGTTAATTTCAAGTGGTGATTAATTTGATCTGGTTAGGCACAACAATAAAAAATAAATTGATCTGGTTAGGCACAATCCACAAGATCAGTCTTTCAGATGATTTGGTTAGGAGATTCTCTTTAGGGAGACAACAACAAAAGGGTGACGAGTATATAAACCGACCTAAACCGAAATTAAAAAATTTGTATTTATTTTTCGATCGGTTTTGTAACACTTGTGGGAAGCTAAAATTCATACGTGTGCGAATTTCTTATCTGAACGACCTTAGGGCATGTGCATCAGCATATAAATGAAGTGTCCTTCAGTAATTAAATCTCAAATTTAAATAGAAATTGACAATATAACGAAGGTACGTTTTTATAATTGGGACGTATTTTTTCTCGTCCGTCTTCACACGTGTCCTTTTGTAATTTGTTGTTGCTTTATTGGAAGGGTGAAGCAAAAAAACCGAAGAGTCGAAATCATTTATTTCTGTCCGAGTCTTTCTCTTCACTCTCTCTCTCTCATACGGCGATTTCTTTGCTCCAGCCGATCTGAAATTTCACCAACAAAATCTCCTCATGCTTTTATCTTTGATGTTTGTATGGTTTATGTTTTTTATCTTTCATGTTTTAATTGTATTTTTTGTTTTTTTTCAAGTTTTTGTAAGTTTGTAATTTTCTTATGTTTTTAATGTCAATGTTATATGTTTTATTTAAATTAAAACTTTAATATGTTTTTATATAGGGCAATTGACAAAAATAGCACATTTTTAAGTTTTTCTTCCATAATTAGCATATGTTTTTAAATGTTCCAAAACTAGCACACATTTATATATCATCAATTTTGGAAAAAATTAAATTATCAATAAATTAAAGTTTATGTCGTTTCCTCTCTGCTTACACCGACACGATTCATCCCTTACCCAGATTTCAATATGAACACCACCCACAAATCGGTAACTAGACACGAAGAGCGAAAATATATGTGTTATTCTCAGGCACAATCGAATCGAGACGGCTCCGCGTTTGAATCGAGACGTCTCCGTGTTTGAATCGAGACGTCTCCGCGTTTGAATCGAGACGTCTCCGCGTTTGAGCAGCTGGGCGTTAGCTTTTCTCTCTCTCTCTCTTTCTCTCTCTCTCTCTCTCTCTCTATCAAATTGTTGAATTCACTTTTTTGAACTGGTTAGACTTGATTATCGTCTTGTATCATGTGCAGCATCTTAGTCTTGGCTTTTATGAATCATCAACTACGATTTTTCTCTCTGTTTACACTGTCATTGATTATCACTGAATTGTGAAATTCTTCTAAGAATGGAATTTTATTTGTTTTCTTAGTTCGCAGTCCAAAGCAGAGAAGAAGATCCTTATAGTTGAGGAACTTGAGCGGGAGAAGAAGAAGAAGGAAGAGAAGTTTTGACTTCTGATTTCTTACAAAAATTTTCTTGGTTACAGCTTATTTAACACTTACAATCTCATAGACTATTGTGGTTTAGATTGTGTTCAGTCAAGGGAGTGCTTAGATTGTGTTCAAAGGTAACTGCGAATCTGTGGGATTTAACTCTTACGGGAGGTTCATTAGGAGGATCAACAACTGTTGCAGCAAAAAAATGTACGATGTCACTTGGTCGTGATACTGGTGAAATTCAGGAAGGATTACACGAAATTCAGGAAGGATTCTTAGAACTTCATGATGACCTTCATAACAAATTTAGATTTCAGGATGACTTACATAAAAATTCTGGATATTGGTAAACACTAGGGTAACACATAAATGATACCATTACCCTTTACTAATGGAGTTTTCTTTCTATGTTTCACATTTTTTTTAGTAATGCTGAGTTTTTTTGTTGAACTTTTCTTTGTTTCATGAATTCAAATTTATTTTCATAAAATCATTATTTATAGATGGTTCCTTGATAGATTGTAGTTACCTTCTCATGTTCTTGTAACTTGGGAAACCAACAACATCTATCATTACTACAGAACGTTTAAACTTTTGTTGATAACCCAGTTATATTACACTATGGAACCTATTTTTATGCACAATAAAATATTTAGGAAGGATATCTCGTATTTTAGTAAGACCTTCATAAAAATAAAATAAAACATCATGCTAGATATTCTTATTTTCTACCTTTGTTGTAAAACACCAATATGTGCACCAAATCAAATTATTATACATCATTAATGGAGTAATATGTGAATGTGATACAATAAGGCACAAAACACATATAAAGAAATTTAAAAACACATTTTTAAAATATTTAGGAAGGATTCAATAGCTTTTAGGAAGGCATTCTTGAAATTTAGGAAGGCATTCCATAATGACCTTAACTTTTATGAAGGTCTTCCTAATTGTCTGAAACCAACATCTATTTGAACATTTTCTTCAGGTGTGGGTTCACCACTGTAAAATATCAAAATGTTCAATTTTCTTGTTGTCAAGTGTATTAAAGTACCTGCACTCACACAACAAATGACAAGCATATCAAGACATATCGACAAGCATATGAGAAAATCAAATATAGGTACATACAATGCAGCTCCTTGAAAGTGGACGCACTTACCTTTTTCTTAGTGCAACATGAAATTTGAGTTCCTTATCTGTCACATAAATCAAGAATCAACCTGATTTTTATGCACAATAAACTCAGTTGAGCAATGCTTAGCATCTGTTCCAAAATCAACCTGAAGAAATCAAGAGAGACAGAGAGAGAGAGATGTATCAGTTTTCACAAGTATGATCAAAGTCAACAGAATAGTGTTTTACTCAATGTTCCATCATAATTATCAAATACAAACCTCATAGGCGCTCATATCAGAGAACCTCATAGGCGCTCATGCAAACCTCATAGGCGCTCATACAAACCTCATAGGCGCTCAAATCTTTTCAGGAAAGCCTTCACGAATATGAATTATGTACCAATATGAATTTCAGGAAAGCCAATATGAATTTCATGAAAGCCTTCATGAAGCGTCACTTCCAATAATCGTGATTGTGTTTTGCAATGGAACAGAGCGTCACTTCCAATAATCAGTTCCTCGATGCTCCATCGTAAGGGTCACAAAGATTGAAAACGTAATTAAATTTATCCCACTCAATTCTGAAACTTTAAACCATAACAATTCCAACAAAACAGAGAGCTTAATACACATATAGATATAACAATCCAACAAAACAGAGAGCTTAATACACATAAATTATGAATCCCAGAATCATAGATTAGAGGGTTTGGTGGTCCGTACAGTCCCACTATAGCAATGAAGGTCACCTTCGCTGAGTCCATTTTCACGGTAGTGGCGGTGGGAATTCGCAGGGCTGAAACGACGGTGGCGGTGGCAGAGGAAAAAAGAGGAGGTTTGACGATGAGGTCGGAAGATGAGATCTCAACGTGGATCTAATGGAGCTGGAGAAGCTTCAGTCGTCGATCGATTTGGCAAGTAATTGAAGCTTTAGTCGATTGTTTTGGCACTTAATTGAAAAGATATGAGATCAGAAATGAAGATCTCAGATCAGAATCTTCATCACAAGCTTGGTCAGAGCTATGACTCTAAAATTGTTGAGGACGAAGGCANACAGAATAGTGTCTTACTCAATGTTCCATCATAATTATCAAATACAAACTTTATAGGCGCTCATATCAGAGAGCCTCATAGGCGCTCATACAAACCTCATAGGCGCTCATACAAACCTCATAGGCGCTCAAATCTTTTCAGGAAAGCCTTCACGAATATGAATTATGTACCAATATGAATTTCAGGAAAGCCAATATGAATTTCATGAAAGCCTTCATGAAGCGTCACTTCCAATAATCGTGATTGTGTTTTGCAATGGAACAGAGCGTCACTTCCAATAATCAGTTCCTCGATGCTCCATCGTAAGGGTCACAAAGATTGAAAACGTAATTAAATTTATCCCACTCAATTCTGAAACTTTAAACCATAACAATTCCAACAAAACAGAGAGCTTAATACACATATAGATATAACAATCCAACAAAACAGAGAGCTTAATACACATAAATTATGAATCCCAGAATCATAGATTAGAGGGTTTGGTGGTCCGTACAGTCCCACTATAGCAATGAAGGTCACCTTCGCTGAGTCCATTTTCACGGTAGTGGCGGTGGGAATTCGCAGGGCTGAAACGACGGTGGCGGTGGCAGAGGAAAAAAGAGGAGGTTTGACGATGAGGTCGGAAGATGAGATCTCAACGTGGATCTAATGGAGCTGGAGAAGCTTCAGTCGTCGATCGATTTGGCAAGTAATTGAAGCTTTAGTCGATTGTTTTGGCACTTAATTGAAAAGATATGAGATCAGAAATGAAGATCTCAGATCAGAATCTTCATCACAAGCTTGGTCAGAGCTATGACTCTAAAATTGTTGAGGACGAAGGCAAAGTAAAAGCCCAGAAATAATAATAATTGTATAATTAATAAAGCCCAGAAATAATAATATTTCTCTCTATTAATTACTCAGTATTAAGAAATGCTAGTTTTGGAACATTCTAGCGTGTGTGCTAGTTTTGGAACAAAAACACAAATATGTGCCATTTTAGGGTATTTCTCTTTTATATATTTATTTAAATAATTAATTTTTGGGCAATTGACAAAAATAGCACCATTTTAAGTTTTTCTTCCACAGTTAGCACATATTATTAAATGTTCCAAAATTAGCACAAAATTATATATAAAAAATCAATTGTTTTTCTTCACAAAATAGCTTCTCCTTTCTCTTCATTCTTCTCCGACGCTTTATCTCCGCCGGAATCATCCACATATAAACTCTGACGTTTCACCTCCACGCCGAATCAATCCGACGAGTCTCCAATAAGATTATTATTGCGAGTCTCTATTTTCAGGTAGAGTCGAAGAAGCGATGGATCTCGCGACGATGAACACAGAAATCGATGAGAGTAAGGAGAAACATGTAGTATCGGCGGCGTAGATCCAGAAAAAAAGCTGACAGGAGTGGTGGTGGTGGTGAGAGCGGAGAAGAGCATGATGATTCAAGTGAAGAAGATTATGGATTATCTCTTTCTCAACGCTACATATCCGATTCACCACCGAAGAACTTTGGTTGAGATGGATTGATAAACTTGGTTCATGGTTAGGAATACGTATATACTCTTATCATTTACAGATTTCATTTGCTTGTAAATTTTTTTGAACATTTGCTAAAACTATGTGTGAATATGACGTTTACTGGGAGGTTCATGAGGAAGATCTGCAACAGTTGTTGCAGCAATACAGTGTATGATATTCAGGAATGATTCTTTGCGATTCAGGAAGATCTTCATGAAAATAATGTATAGTACTCCTACAGCCTACAGCCTACAGCCCTACACATAGGCTTCTATTGTAGTATTCACGACGTGCACAAAAACAAATCATTACCCCACATTGATGAGAAAATCTGTGATAAATTGAGGCAAACATAAAAATGAAAAGATTTTAAACACATTTTTTAGATTCAAGACATTCAAGAAAGATTACATAACATTCATAAATGTGAATTCACACCTACCATGTTTTGAACATATGAACTTAGGGATTATGTTAAATTAGATTGTCTTACATTTAGGCAAAACATAAGATAGGTAGCCTAAGTATAATTTAGAAAGGACTACTTAAAATTTAGGAAGGAGTCATTGATGTTTAGGAAGGTCTTCCTATAATATCATGCTGGATATTCATATTTGCTACATTTACTATAAAACACCAATATGTGCACAATATTAAATCATCATACATCACTAATGTAGTAATATGTGATACAATAAGGTAAAACACATACAAAAATATTTAAAAACACATTTTTAAAAATTTAGGAAGAATTTCATAGCTTTTAGGAAGGCATTCTTGAATTTAGGAAGACTTTCCATAATGACCTGAACTCAAACTTCATCATCAACTCTTTGCTCTCTTTTCTTCCCCTCTATCTCAAGACATTACACAAATCAAAAACACAAGAAGGATCAAGTATCAATCAATCTCAAGAACATCAACAAGTTTCTAATGTAAAGAAAATTTCTCTCCTGAGTGTTCTAATTATATAGCATAAACATCACATGATTGAGATATATTTAAAAGAATCTCTTTGTAGCTGCATCTGTATCAAATCCTTCTACTCCTTTGACTAAAGCAACACCTTCTGAAAACATGGCTTCAGCTCTACATTGCCCAACCAAACACTCATTAACATGAAAACAAATTCATAAATTGATTTGCCAAAGCTTGTTTACTTGTTCCCGTAAGAGGAATGAAATCATCCATAATTACCCATTTTAGCAAAAACATCAACGACAACACGTCTAAAAAACTTCTCAATGTTACAAAGGACACCATAATATCAAACAGAACCACCGATGTTTAGGAAGGTCTTCCTAATGTTTACGGATCCCTTCCTAAATTTTTAACACTGCTTCATGAATTTTCGACAAAGCTTAATTCAATCAATTTTCCTAGTACAATGTAATGTACTGTTTATTCATTCCCCACAAACCACCTTACTCGTTCTCTTTCTTTTCTCCTCCACCACCGCCGCCTAACCAGACCACACCACTGTTGTTTCCGTCAAGAACCATCGCCAAAGTCTCTTGTACCGTGTAGGAAGGTCTTCCTAATGTTTATGGATCCCTTCCTAAATTTTCAACAATGCTTCATGAGTTTTAGACAAAGCTTAATTCAATCAAATTCCTATTACAATGTAATGTAATTTTCATATCTATGCATCATTGGTGAATCTCAACCACAACTGGTAAGGTAAAGCATTCTTCTCTCAATCCAATCTTTTTACTAAGTAGCAATAAAGAAATCTATCTACCTTTTTATGGATAACAAAAACCCACACAGCAAGATCCAATTTTGAACACAACAAACACTTAAAGCTCCTATTTTTATCTAGATTGAGTTTGTTCCACCAACTCATATCATTAATCGCAATTTCATAGATGAAGAAGATAAAATACACAGAAAACTAACAATGGTAACAAAATAATCAACTTTTTGTTTACCTTTGGGAGTAGTTTTCTTCTTGAAGATATTCATGGCGTCTCTTCTTCTCTCTTCTCAATTCAAAATAGTGTACAATCAAAGAAAAAAACTCTTTGTTTCTTCCTGTTTATGAAGAACCCTAAATCAGAAGACAAAGTGATCTGAGTGAGGATGATGAGAAGAGACAAAAGTTGTGTGATTTTTTTAAGCTTCTCTCTCTCTTTCTAGCTTTGTGAGAGTGTGAATGTGTGTGTATATGGAATTAAATTGTTGGATCATCCCGAGAACTTTAACCCATCAACAAATTGTATCATTGATTCAAAAAATTCTTAAACCAACATGATTCACAAACCATACATGTTCGATTCAGTCTCAAGCCAATTGTAAAATCATGGCTATAATAATTTAACAGTAAGAATACCTGAATAAGGTTTTGGATGAGAACGGAGAAACGAGAACCGTAACGGTGTGGCTTCTTCTCCCAATCTTCGTTCTCCCGATCTTCGTTCTCCCGATCTTCGTTCTTCTTCTTTGTTCTCCATATCTAAGTTTAGATTTGAATTGATACACAAAGAAAAAGAAGAAGCATCACCGGAGCTTTGTCGCAAGCATCTCCAGAAGCTTTAGTGAAACCATCAAAATTGTAAGTATTATAATTAATTTTATTATTTAAAATATAAAAAAATAATGCTAATTTTGGAATATTTGAGATTGTGTGCTAGCTTTGGAAGAAAAACTTAGATTAGTGCTAGTTTAGGGTATTTTTCTTAATTTTTTTAATTAAAAATACTATGAAGGACCACACCCTGAAGGACACCAATGCTATACAACACTTAAGAAACTTTCAAAATATAAATAAAATAATTGAAGGACCAAAAAAATTATGGGACAACCGATGCATATGCCCTTACTTATCCTGTCTCTACTTTTCCAGGAGTCAGCCATGGCTTCTTCGGCTCTCTTCAAACTCAATACACAGACATTCAAAGCTCTAAACCCTTCTTCTCCTCCAAATTCTAGAATCTTCCATCTTCATTTCTCCAAACTCAACAACATTCACGGCTCAGCCACAAACACACCACAACTACTCGTTTCTTCGTTCCTCTCTGTTTCTCACTTCCTTCACCTTCTTCTCCTCCTAACTCCAAAGAAGAAGCCATTCTTCAAGCCAAGACTTGTCTCTCTTCTTGTCTCATCAAACCTTTAAACAACCCAAAACTCGCTTCCCCAAAACTCAAGAAGCTCAAACAACCAAGATTCCGTCTTGAGATCCCAATCCTTGACGATGACTCTCCTTCCTCTCTCTCTCAGCTCGCTTTTTCCATCTTTCATGACTTACCCATCTCGAGAAGAGGCTCTCCCAATGTCAAGCTTCTCTTCCTCTGGCCTGACACTTCTTTCCTCGATTCCGCCGTCAAAGCTTTCCGGTCAGACTCTATCAGCCACATCCCCATGTCCCCTGTTTCAGACTCTGTTACCAAAGCTCTGAGATTTGCTGACGTGGCGGTTTTCATGGCCCCGGAGAGAACGCAGATGGAGGATGTGAGGACGGCGAGTGAAGCTTTTTCTTCAAAACCTGTGG
>NC_025699.1:11740085-11761377 GCF_000633955.1 Camelina sativa | reverse complement strand
AACTCGCTTCCCCAAAACTCAAGAAGCTCAAACAACCAAGATTCCGTCTTGAGATCCCAATCCTTGACGATGACTCTCCTTCCTCTCTCTCTCAGCTCGCTTTTTCCATCTTTCATGACTTACCCATCTCGAGAAGAGGCTCTCCCAATGTCAAGCTTCTCTTCCTCTGGCCTGACACTTCTTTCCTCGATTCCGCCGTCAAAGCTTTCCGGTCAGACTCTATCAGCCACATCCCCATGTCCCCTGTTTCAGACTCTGTTACCAAAGCTCTGAGATTTGCTGACGTGGCGGTTTTCATGGCCCCGGAGAGAACGCAGATGGAGGATGTGAGGACGGCGAGTGAAGCTTTTTCTTCAAAACCTGTGGTGATGATCAACCCGAGATGGTTGTTCGAGGAAGAGAAAAGCTTTGGTGATGAGTTCAGTGGCTTTATTGGTTCCTTTGAAGTGATTTATGCGTTCACAGGTTTAGAAGTGAGAGGAGTGTTGAGTAAGCGGAAAGGTGTGATCTTTAAGTGTGTGAGAGATGGTGTTGTGAGTGGAGAGAGATGGAACGTCCTTGTTGAAGAAGAAGAAGGTAATGGAACTTTGAAAGTGGTGTCTCAGTTCAAAGCTAGGCCTTCAATGGATGAAGTTGAGCTTGTTCTCTATAACTTGATGGCTATGAATTCGCCTATCACCAAATCAGCTAAGTTTCTCAAGGATTTGGTTTCAAACATCACTGGGAAGAAGTAATTGGGGTTTTAGAAGTCCAATGTTTAGTAATGTCTTGTTCAGTTTTTCTTGAATTAAGAGAGTTTCCTGTAAAGAATCAATGTTTGCATAGAGAAACCTTACGAGTTCAATCTAATACATCAGTCTCATCCTTGGGCATTGAGCACGCGTTGCAAGGTTAGGTTTGAGGCTTTGAGCATTGAATGCTTTCAGTTTTTGTTTGTCACTACACATCTATTCTTCTCATTGTTGTTGAATTGAATGTGTAAGTTACTCTATGAAGACTTGAAGTCATGTACTTCAACTTATGCGCTTTGCCATGTAACGAATCCGACATGCAAATTTCATTAACTAGGAAGGGCAAGCTTTGTCTGCTCTAAGTCCCAAGAGGTCTTCCGGATCCAATATGAGACAAGTCCATAAATCTAATGTGCTAATGCCAAATTTGAAAAGTTAAGAATGTAAAGAGGAGGCAATCCTGAGGGATTAGTTGTGTCATTTAGCCGGTCACGCCTCAATTTCTCAATTCAAAACATCTTTAATTTGGGTATTATGGGTATGAATTTGCAAATTCACTTGCGGATTCCAACAAATGACACAAATATAGGCATAACGAATAATAATATCACTAGATTTGGACCCGTGTTACAGCACGGGTTAAAATACATTTTATTATTTTTAAAATATTATATATGTAACTGTATATAATATTATTTGGATGCAACTCATGCAAATAATTATTGTAAATATTATTCATGAAATGTAAATTTATTATGTAAGTCTTATATTGTTAATTTTAACCCGTGTTAGAGTATATGAAATTATTAATCCGTGCTAGAGTGTGTCCAGCAGCTTCCGTGCTAGAGTATATAAAAATTTAACTCGTGCTTGAGTTTGTAAGTCTTAAAATTATAATATAAAAACAAAATTCAATCTGTGCTCTAGCATGGTCCTAATTTTTATTGAACGTTATGGTTTTTTAATAAAATCTGTGGAAAGTAAATTTCTAATATTGTGTTTAAGGATCTTTGGAAACAACTTGATATATGACTAAAATCTTCTGAAAATACAGTTTGAAAGATCCATGATTTTATTTATTACCATTAATATATCAATTATCAATTTGGAATATCTCCAATTAAGGTTGCACCCAATATTTAGGTGTAACCATTACTATATGAATTAATCTATAACCTACCTATAACCTATTTGTAATCATTTATAATTAATTAAAAATATAAAGTCTACAAAAACTATATTGTGTACTTCTTTTTATTAAAAAGGAGATCATTTGAAATAACTCCGCGATTATAATTTTAAATTAAATAATATAATTTAATCACTATAATATAAACTATATTGTGTACTTCTCTTTATTTTATATTATAATATAAATAATATAAACTATGTTATGTACTTTTCTTTTATTAAAAAGAAGATCATTTGAAATAACTATGTTGTGATCTTCATGATATATTTGCTCCACGATTTATGGATTTATTATTTATTATCTATATACTCCACGATTTATGGATTTATTATTTATTATCTATATATAAAGAGTTATCTTATGAAGAGTATATGGTTAATGTATATCTTATATATAACCTATTAGTATGCATTTGTAACCATTTATATTTTTTATAAAGTCTACAAAACTTAAGTTGTGTACTTTCCTTTTATTAAAAGGAGGATATCATAAGATTCCAACATTTCTTTTCAAACATAAGTGTGGACTCTACACCACCACATGCTAATGAAACACCAAATGAAACTAAATCAGATCTAATCTGAACCTAAGCTACACATTAATTAGACATTAAACTAAACAGAAGACACGATAAGTACTCTAATCTTCATCAACGGAAGGTTTAAATTAGCATTTCTTATTTGTACAGGTAGCAATTCGCACTTTTGGTGTGTACGGGTATGAAATGGCCATTTTTCCCTATGATGAGTGTAGACAAAGTAAGACATTCTCATACCCTCTCTTCTTTATCTGTCATCATTTCATTGTTCAATTTAAGAACAAAAATAATTAATTAAATTAGATAACAGTATTGTATTAAAATATTAATAAAATCAATATAGTATCTCAAGTTTGAGAGTTCACCGATGGATATGCTCTAACAACCAGTAACAAATATACTTTCACCTTGGTATTCAGTTTTTCCTGAAAAAGAAAAAAAATTGGTGCTTACATGATCGCTCGTTGTTGCAGCTACGTAATAGTCGCAGACCATGACCTAGGTGTGCTCGAGTTTATGTCAGATATCATCTGCTACATGTATGGAACACCCACCGCTTATAGTGTGGTGACTCTCCTGTTTGCTGTGTAAGACAAGGAATCAATGTCTTTTTGTCTGGGTTTATTCCGGCAGAGAATTTGCGTTTCAGAGACAAGTAACTGACCTTCAAGGTTAAAAGTATTTTTTTTTTCTGGCCCAGATAAGCCTTGTTGGGCATTGTGACTGATTTGGTATCACTACAAAAAAAATGTTTGTTTTACATCATTTATTTTATATATTTACATTATTTTAAAATGATTTAAAAATAATTGTATCACTTTAATAAATAATTTACTATTTGTTGATGCAAACAATTTATATCAGTTTATTTCAAACTGATGTTAATATCCAAAAATATTTATATTGATTATTGTAATGGATGTTAATATATATCATTGAAAAACTGATGTTAACATTTAAATCAATTTATTTAAGTGATATTAGTATTTATTTTTTGGTGATGACTTTCAGTTTATGAAAGATTATACAAAAATTTACAATTTTCAAATTAATAATTGGAATATTTCCCGTAATTGTTTTTTTATAGAAAATTTTGATTTTTCAATATTATCTATGAAAATCTTGGTAAGATCTGTTTTCACTAATGATAATAACAAGAAATTGTCATTTACAAAAAGAATAATTAAACAAATAGAAATACAACACAACTAATGCAAACTCATTGCTATCATTCTAAAAAGAAAACTTCATCGCTACCATGATATCATTGTAAATTGACTTAAATAAAGTTTACAAATATATACAAAGATCAGTCTGTTAGGATGATCATACCAGATATTTATTTAAGTCAATTTCAAGTGGTGATTAATTTGATCTGGTTAGGCACGATCCACAAGAGAACCAGCAGGTGAGTATACAAAGACAACAATAAAATAAATTGATCTGGTTAGGCACAATCCACAAGATCAGTCTTTCAGATGATTTGGTTAGGAGATTCTCTCTAGGGAGACAACAACAATAGGGTGACAAGTTATTGATCGAATTTCTAACAAAAGAGAGAGACAACTATGGGTTGACGAGTATATAAACCGACCCAAACCGAAATTAAAATTTTTGTTTTTATTATTCGATCGATTTTGTAACACTTGTGCGAGGCTAAAATTCATACGTGTGCAAATTTCTAATTTGAACGACCTTATCCTCTTTCTCTGCTTTTCCGCATCATCAGCCATGGCTTCTTCGACTCTCTTCAAACTCAATACACAGACATTCAAACCTCTAAACCCATCTTCTCCTTCGTTATGTCCTCCAAGTTCCAGAATCTTCCATCTTCATTTCTCCAAATCACTCTCCCAACAACATTCACGGCTCAGCCACAAACACACCACAACTACTCGTTTCTTCGTTCCTCTCTGTTTCTCACTTCCTTCACCTTCTTCTCCTCCTAACTCCAAAGAAGAAGCCATTCTTCAAGCCAAGACTTGTCTCTCTTCTTGTCTCATCAAACCTTTAAACAACCCAAAACTCGCTTCCCCAAAACTCAAGAAGCTCAAACAACCAAGATTCCGTCTTGAGATCCCAATCCTTGACGATGACTCTCCTTCCTCTCTCTCTCAGCTCGCTTTTTCCATCTTTCATGACTTACCCATCTCGAGAAGAGGCTCTCCCAATGTCAAGCTTCTCTTCCTCTGGCCTGACACTTCTTTCCTCGATTCCGCCGTCAAAGCTTTCCGGTCAGACTCTATCAGCCACATCCCCATGTCCCCTGTTTCAGACTCTGTTACCAAAGCTCTGAGATTTGCTGACGTGGCGGTTTTCATGGCCCCGGAGAGAACGCAGATGGAGGATGTGAGGACGGCGAGTGAAGCTTTTTCTTCAAAACCTGTGGTGATGATCAACCCGAGATGGTTGTTCGAGGAAGAGAAAAGCTTTGGTGATGAGTTCAGTGGCTTTATTGGTTCCTTTGAAGTGATTTATGCGTTCACAGGTTTAGAAGTGAGAGGAGTGTTGAGTAAGCGGAAAGGTGTGATCTTTAAGTGTGTGAGAGATGGTGTTGTGAGTGGAGAGAGATGGAACGTCCTTGTTGAAGAAGAAGAAGGTAATGGAACTTTGAAAGTGGTGTCTCAGTTCAAAGCTAGGCCTTCAATGGATGAAGTTGAGCTTGTTCTCTATAACTTGATGGCTATGAATTCGCCTATCACCAAATCAGCTAAGTTTCTCAAGGATTTGGTTTCAAACATCACTGGGAAGAAGTAATTGGGGTTTTAGAAGTCCAATGTTTAGTAATGTCTTGTTCAGTTTTTCTTGAATTAAGAGAGTTTCCTGTAAAGAATCAATGTTTGCATAGAGAAACCTTACGAGTTCAATCTAATACATCAGTCTCATCCTTGGGCATTGAGCACGCGTTGCAAGGTTAGGTTTGAGGCTTTGAGCATTGAATGCTTTCAGTTTTTGTTTGTCACTACACATCTATTCTTCTCATTGTTGTTGAATTGAATGTGTAATCCTGTTGGAGGCTTACTCTTTGAAGACTTGAAGTCATGTACTTCAACTTATGCGCTTTGCCATGTAACTAATCCGACATGCAAATTTCGTTAACTAGAAAGGGCAAGCTTTTTCTGCTCTAATATGAGCCAAGTCCATAAATCTAATGTGCTAATGCCAAAATTGAAAAGTTAAGAATATAAAGTGTAGGCAATCCTGAGGGATTAATTGTGTCATTTAGCCGGTCATGCCTCAATTTATCTATTCAAAACCTCTTTAATTTGGGTATTATGGGTATGAATTTGCAAATTCACTTGCGGATTCGAACAAATGACACAAATATAGGCATAACGAATAATAATATCATATCATAAGATTCCAACATTTCTTTTCAAACATAGTGTGGAGGACTCTACACCACCACAGGCTAATGAAACACCAAATTAAACTAAACCAGATCTAATCTGAACCTAAAGGCTACACATTAATTAGGACATTAGCTAGCAAACCACAACAACACGATAAACTAATCTAATCTTCATCAACGGAAGGTTTAGAACCACCAGCCTTCTTGGGAAGAAGAAGGTTGTGAATGTTAGGCATCACACCTCCATTAGCAATGGTCACATCACCAAGCAACTTGCTCAGCTCCTCATCGTTCCTCACCGCTAGCTGAATGTGACGTGGCACAATCCTAGTCTTCTTGTTATCCCTCGCTGCGTTCCCAGCCAATTCCAACACCTACACAGATCCAATTCCCAAAACAAACACAAACCGGTTAAAAAATCATTTTTTTATTTAAAAAAATAGAAATTGAAGATCCAAATATGATAATTTACCTCGGCGGCGAGGTATTCGAGAACGGCGGCTAAGTAAACCGGAGCACCAGCACCAACACGTTCGGCGTACTTGCCGTTCTTCAGAAAACGAGCGATTCGACCAACTGGGAATTGGAGACCGGCTTTGCTGCTTCTCGAAGTCGCCTTCTTAGCAACGCCAGATCCAAGGGTTTTGCCACGACCAGCCATTTGTGGTTTCGAAAGAGAGAGATAACAAAAACAAATACGAAAATTTTCAAAGCGAGGGATAACAATACGAGAACTATACAGTGGAGACAAGGCTCTTGGGTGTATATATATATATATTGTGTAGAGAGACGGTTGAGTTGATGCTTGTCCAATAGAAAACAATCACTCGGATCGCTGTGATTGCCGTTGGATTATATTTAAGATCGACGGTTCATAATCGACAGTTCTGGATTTACCTTTTGTTTTGAACTACACAGGTGGATCCACGTTAAAATGCTGCGTTGACGAAAATACCCTTCTGTCTGAAAAATACAGCAAATTTGATATACAATAAATTTTGAAATCTAACAAATCCTATATACTTCCTCTCTCCATAATAAATTGATTTTTTTTGACATTATTACACATATTAAAAAAAAATTAAATTTTAATTATCAATTAATTTATAATTATTTTTTAGTAGATAGATAAAATATAAACCATTAGATAAATGTCATCTGGAAAAAAATATAAACTAGAAAAATCATTTTAATCTTTTTATCTATAAAATCAATGTTTGAAAAACAAAATATTTTACACATTAATCTATAAGAGACAAATGAAGTATATTTTATTATTAATACTATATAATATAATAATTTATTCTTATAAATAAATATAACTAATTAATAAAATTAAATATATTTAAATTTTTATATGATATGATCTTAAATATATTAATTAGAAATCTTCAAATTTAAGATAACATATAAAATAAATATTTTCAAGCTAAATCACATTATTTATTAATGAGAGACTTATTAAGTCTCTAAAAGTACAAAAAAATAATAGATTACTAAAATACACTAAAAATAATAATGTTATATTAGTGGAATTTTTTAAAGCATCAGGTGAAATATTGTATCATACATGCTAAGTAACAATTACAGGTTAGGTAATTAAACCATAGATAGAATCAATTGTTTTTTGACTTTGAAAATGGAACTTATACTATATGTATTCATGTATTTGTTGAATATTATGACGTGGCATACTAATTTTCAAAGTGACAACTCATACACGTTATTAACATTTACCATATTTTTAGCTATTATATAAGCAGAGATATTAACACAACTCTTTTCACTTATGTAGTCAATCAATATCATCAACAATAAAAAAAATACTAGTTACTAAAATATTGCAAAGAGATATATATATACGACAAAGAAGCCACCTCTTCTTTCGCGTCAACCCAAATCAAGAACGCCTCTAAAATAAAATAAAAAATTATGGAGTCTCCGGTGGAGAGGAGCGGCAACGACGTCCGACAACCGTTGCTAGATAAAATCCCGGCGAAGAAAGAAGCGGAAGGAGAGGAGAGATTATGCATAGACGAGATGTTACAGAGATATTGCGGCGAGTTCGGGAGGTGGCAGATGAAACACTTTGTTTTGACGTGTCTTGCTTGGGCTTTAGAGGCGTTTCACACGATGGTTATGATATTCGCCGATCAAGAGCCCGAGTGGAGATGCGTCGGGTCGGATTGTCGGGTCGGGTCTTCGACTTGTGGTATGGATCCGAGTTCTTGGGAATGGACGGCGGGTAAAGGAAGCTCCACCGTGTCGGAGTGGGGTTTGATTTGCGGCGAGAAGTATAAGGTTGGTCTCGTTCAAGCTCTCTTCTTCGCCGGATGCATGATCGGTAAGTTTTTTTTTATCTCTTCTAAGTTTTGTTTTTTATTTTAACCAGAAAATAACAGCTGTTTCCTGAAAATATATTTCACGTCGAATTCAATTTTTAAAAAAAGATAATGATAGCAAACAAAAAATGAAATTAATCTGTTAAATGTTTTTTAAGTTTTAACTTAACTAAAGAAACTTTGATTATTTTCTTAAGAAAAATCATAAAATACATAATTTGGGTTGTTGTTTGTAATATATAGTTTTCCGAGTGTGTATCTAATTCGATAACGACCAAAAGTTTACTCTAAACTCTTTAACATTTTAACATTTTAACATTTTAAGTGGATTTGTCTCTTTTCAAGTTTTTTGGTTTTTTGTGTGCTTGCTTACTGCTTAGTATATTGGATCCAACATTGGCTTGAATCTGGATCCTTCCCAGTTGTATACCACGTGCCCTGATCACATGAATCTTTTATGATTTATCCAGTTTTTAGAAAATAACACTATAGAGTAAAGGATATGTACCTCACTTTTTTTCCGATATATACCTCTCATTTTATAATACTAGAAAATTTTGAATGAATAGATAATGCTTTTACCCATAATATTTATTAGGCGGTTCAAATTCACGCACACAAAAAAAAAAGTGATTGGCGATAAAAGAAAAGATAGACTTTGATTCGTATGCTTGGTGCTAAAAAACAAAACAGTTAAAATGACAAGAATGTAAATTATACATTCATACTGACTAAAGGAGTTACGTTGAGGTGTGACTGACTAAAGGAGTTACGTTGATCACATTCTATATTATCTTGTTGGCTTTTTGGGGATAAAAAGTCATAATTTCCTGCTTTAATATTCGTTGAATTGATCTGTAAAGTTGAAAAACACACAAAAATATCTCTCTTGGCATGGCGTGCGCCTGTCTGGGTTATACCACCGCTTCGGCTTTAAAATCATGATTCACCTAACATCATTTCACACGTTCATCCCACCTCTTTTGTTTTCTTGAAATAGCTAGGTTTTATCTCACATGACTACATGAGTATACTTTTAGTACAGGCCACCTCTTTTGTTTTCCTGAAATAGCTAGGTTTTATCTCACATGACTACATGAGTATACTTTTAGTAGAAAAATAAGTAGTTTTCTTAAGAAATTTCTATCGATGTTAATTTGTTAATTAATCTTTGAAATATGTTCGACTATTCATAGTTTTTTTTTTTTTTTAGAGCATGTTATGATCTTGTTTAAGACACAATTTACATTAGGATGCTATTTATGAATACGACAACATCACGTTCACATTTGAAACAAACGTGTAGCCAAAGACACATCTAGTTCTACTACATGTCTAGCTACTTGCATAAACAAACAAAATAATCATTACAATATGACCTCGATCGTTACTAATATTGGCTCATATAATGACAATAGAAAAACCAAAAGTTGTATACCTTATTTTGGCTTATGTTTAGATTAGTTTATTAAAAAGAGACAGTTTGGCTCTAGATGATCCAATCTCTGCATTTGATACATATCACATAATTAATAGGATATACCAAGGAATATCCAATTAGAGTTGCATACTAGTCAATTTATGTTCCATGAAAGTTGAAGATATCGTTTTCATATAAATAGCAGAAAAATGATTGTGAAACATTGGTCCAACATATCTCAAAAAAGTACTTCGTTTTTTAGACCATACATTCCTTATGGTCCCCTATGAACTTGTCAAATCTTTTTGATAAGTCTTTAACCAAAGTTTTAAACTGTTTTTTTTTACTATTGTATAACTTTTTGTTACCCTACATTTATTGGTTACAAATATGGCTTAATTAATTATAGGTGTGATGACTTAATTATGTGCAGGTGCGGGAGTATTCGGACATCTATCAGACTCGAAGCTAGGAAGAAAAGGCTCACTAACAGTCGTCTGCATTATTAACTCAATCTTCGGAATCGCGACAGCTTTCTCCCCAAACTACTGGACCTATGTGGTTCTCCGGTTCTTGACAGGTTTCAGCACCGGTGGTGTAGGCCTAACCGCGTTTGTCCTAGCCAATGAACCCATAGGACCGAGCAAACGCGGTGTAGCCGGAATGTCAACTTTCTACTTTTTCTCTGGCGGCATTGCAGTTCTATCCGGCATTGCTTACGTTTTCAGATCATGGAGGGAGCTTTTCATAGTGTCTTCGTTACCCTCTCTCTTGTTCCTAATCATTGTTATCCCATTCATCTCCGAGTCCCCTAGGTGGTATCTCGTGAGAGGCAAAGTTGACGAGGCGATGAAGCTGATGCATTGTATCGCTAAAACGAACGGGCGTCACATTCCCGATGGAGTCACTCTTGCTGTAGACGACGACGTGGAAGATAAAAACGGAGAGAGGAATAATACTGCTGTTGAGGGTTCGCTCAAAGATGTTATACTGTCGCCTCTCACGCGGATCAGACTTCTCATTACAGTTGCCATAAGTTTCACGGTCTCGATTGTGTACTACGGACTAAGCCTCAACGTAGTCAACCTCAAGACCAATCTCTACCTCAACGTCTTTGTCAACGCGGTGGCGGAGATGCCCGCGTTTGCTATAACAGCGGCTTTCCTAGACAAGTACGGGAGGAAACCGCTGTCTATAGGGACGCAGTGGTTCAGCTGCGTCTTCTGCCTAGCCGGATTCGCTATATGGGGAGCTGGTACATGGAAGTCGGTTAGAATGGTTGCAGGGGTTTTAGGGATATTTGGGATGGCCGGAACGTACAATCTTCTGTTCATATATATAGCTGAACTGTTTCCTACGGTGGTGAGGAACGCGGCATTGGGCTGCGCTACTCAGGCGTCTCAAATGGGAGCGATCCTGGCGCCTTTTGTGGTGGTTTTAGGGGATGAGTTACCGTTTGGGGTGTTTGCTGTTTGCGGGTTAGTGGGAGGTGGGCTTGCGTTTTACTTGCCGGAGACGTTGAACAAGCCCTTGTATGATACAATGTTTGGGATGCACGAAGCTGAGAGTAACAGAGGAGGCAGAGAAGAAGTAGTAGTGTGTTAAAAGCAACGGAATCAACAACACTTAGACATGAAGACACAAATAAAGATCTTAGGGATAGGTGTTTTCAAATGTCGAATTGTTTTGTACGTTGTGATTTTTGCGTTAAGGTTTTTGGGTTTTGAATGGTGAAGGGCGTTGATAAATAAGGTTAACATTGATTTTAGTGAACACGTTCATGGTTTTGCCAACACTTTTCTATGAACAGAGCAAAGACAAATAACATAGATGTGACAGATCCTGTTTGCAAAAGAAAAATAAATAAATAAATAATGGATCGATGCCAAACTCAACATTCGTAAACAAATTAACAACTTATATGTAAATGACACGATGGAGGATTTATCAGAATCAGCCTACAACACCAGGAGGCTTAACATCTTCAGCAACAGGAGCGGCTCCATTAACGTTGGATGAGAGTCCACCTACAAGCGTAGGAATAGGAATTTGTGCATTGGTTCCATCAACAGGAATAAGGGTAATGTTAAACCCAGCCGGAACAGTAACTGTAAAACCATCAGCCTGAATGTCAACTTTGAACGCAGGTACTACGGGTCCATTAAAGCGAAAAACAGCTTCCATCTTCGGAGATCAGATCAGAGAATTTAGGATTCAAGCGGTGAAGAAAATGATCAAGGAGAAAGAAGTTAAGACTGTCAAAGTAGGTTAAGGAAAAAAAAAAAACAAACATCGTTCACAAACTAAATTGGGTTGGGCTACAAGGTAAATGGGCCAGTGCAGGAAAAGAATAAATTTAAAAACAATATTAATGTTATTTTGAGACAGAACTAACATCTGGTTCCATGGCCCAATGGATAAGGCGCTGGTCTACGAAACCAGAGATTCTGGGTTCGATCCCCAGTGGAATCGTATATTACTTTTTGTTTTTCCGACCAAAATACTAATATTATGTCGCAGCGGTATGACACAAGGCCGAAGCCGCAGCCGCAAAACAGAAATTGGGGCTTTTTCTATGAACCAATAGATTTCATATTAAACCAAAATTTTGCGTTGTTTTTGCTTTGTCGCAGAAGAAAAACAAAAAGGGTTGAATCGACGATTTAAGAAAATCCCAACTCCAAAGCATCCTCCTTTTTCTTTCTCGTTTTGTTTAATTTGGAGTTGAAGAACATCAAAGGGCTACAAGTTAAGAAATTCGTAAACAAACCTTTGGCTTTTATTTGTTATGAAACGAGGATACCCTGATTCTCCTTCAAGCTCTGGTCCTCCCTCTTCTTCCAGATTCAAATCTAATCCCGAAGGTTTCGTTTCCCTCTTCCTCCTCCTCCTCCTCCTCCTCCTCCTCCTCCTCTCTACATAATCTGGCCTCCTTGTGTTCTGTTGATTGGATTCAAGTTATACAGGAGTTTTGTTTTATTCCTTGCTAGTTTCTCCTTTGGAGTATAGAGTTGGTTTTGCTAACCCGTTGGAAAAAGTTTCGTTCTTTATAGTTTCTATCCCCTCTAGTGTTAACTGTGTTGTTCTGCTTGTCTTGTTCGAGTTTTAGTTCAAGCTTTCACTTGGATTCTTATAGATTTTATCAAAATGACTATGATTGTAAAGCTTAAAAGTTATATTCTTTCTTTCAGGTGATTCTCAGTTTCTGGAAGATGAGACCACTAAGAATTTTGCTCGGAAAGTTGCTGATCATTACAGTCGGAGAACTAACCAAACATTGGAAGAGCGAGAAGCTAGTCCTATCATTCATTTGAAGAAACTTAACAACTGGGTTGGTTTTACTCATTTTAACACCACCTTCTTCTCTACGGGGACACTTCAACTTGTATTAATTTGTTTCTTCTTCTTATTCTTTCAAACAGATTAAAAGTGTGTTGATCCAGCTTTATGCTCGTCCTGACGATGCTGTCCTCGATCTTGCCTGTGGAAAGGTTCCTCTCTTCTTAAAAACATATCTTCTTGTTTATTTCAATATTGTTAATATCTCAAAACGTTTTCTAATGTATTGAATCTACCAGGGTGGTGATTTGATCAAGTGGGACAAAGCGAGGATCGGGTACTATGTTGGGATCGATATTGCTGAAGGGTCGGTAAGTTGACTAGCTTAATAATAGCTGTATCTTTTTTTGCATATCTTTCATATCTCTCTATCTGAAAATTGCTTATATGTTACACTTGATATCAGATTGAAGATTGCCGCACGCGTTATAATGGTGATGCAGACCATCATCAGCGGCGTAAAAAGTTCAGTTTTCCGTCCCGTTTACTATGTGGGGATTGTTTTGAGGTATTATGAGAACAACACCCTTCTAGTAGTTCAGGGATCTCGATTATATATTGACATGATATGAGTCAAATGACCAGATGCATATGCAACAGCAAACTCAAAAGTTCATTTGCTTGACGATTTTGTAAGTCCTAATAGTGGAATTGCATTTCAATGATTACAGGTAGAGCTAGACAAGATTCTTGAAGAGGATGCCCCTTTTGATATATGCAGTTGTCAGGTCTCATATATTTTGATCGCCTTTCTGTTTTCAAATTACTGATTCCCACTGGTATTTGATGAAGAGCGTTTGGTGAAATAAGGTTAATGGTGTAGTTATAGATTCTAAAGCTACCAAGTTCTTGCTTATTTGTAGTTTGCTATGCATTACTCATGGACTACTGAGGCACGAGCACGACGAGCTTTGGCAAATGTTTCAGCTTTACTCCGTCCTGGAGGTGTCTTTATCGGAACAATGCCAGATGCCAATGTTATTATAAAAAAACTCAGAGAAGGTTCTTTTTCTTTTGCTTCGTTGCTTAGAATTTGATCTGTGGATTTTGGTAAATTAATCTGTTCTTTGTTGTATACTGAATTTGCAGCTGAAGGTTTGGAGATTGGTAATAGTGTATACTGGATTCGTTTTGGTGCAGAGTATTCCCAAAAGGTGATCATTGTTTGTCCATAGCTTTATCTTTTTAACGTTTAGCGCAAAGTTATCTCTGCTGTGGTTCTGATGTTGATATTTGTTATATATGGTTCAGAAATTCAAATCTAGCAGCCCCTTTGGTATCGAATACGTGTTTCATCTTGAGGTACATAATTTATCTACAATTTTCTGGAGTTATTCACTTAGTCTACCTCAGAAACTTAAGCATTTAAAAAAAAAAGCTTTGGTGTATATTAATTGTACAACACAAGGAGCAATTCGATGGAGGTTTACCAAAATCTTTCCTGTTAGTTTTGCTGTATTAAAGTAAATGTAACATATGAATTTGTAATGTAGGATGCTGTTGATTGCCCTGAATGGATTGTACCCTTTAACGTCTTCAAGTCTTTAGCAGAAGAGGTAATTGCTTGATCTCGTGTTAACTAGAAAACTCTCTAATTGCCAAAATCACTGGTTTAGATTTGTGAGAGTGACATTGTCCCATGATTTTTTGGATAGTATGATTTAGAGTTGGTATTTGTGAAGAACTCCCACGAGTTTGTCCATGAGTATATGAAAAAGCCAGAGTTTGTGGAACTCATGAGAAGGCTTGGTGCTTTGGGTGATGGTAACAATGATCAGAGTAAGTCTTTGTTCATATTATCCGTTTAATTCTAATCAAATGCGATAAAAACATAACTGACTCGACAAATCTTTTTCCAGGCACATTATCAGCTGATGAATGGGAAGCTGCATATCTATACCTCTCCTTTGTCTTGAGGAAGGTTTGTCTTCTTTTATCGTTTTTCGATTTTCACATTTCCTATTTCCATTGGTTATGTTTTATAAATGGTGGGGTTTTACAGAGGGGAGAATCAGATGGAGCTCGAAGGAGTGGGCGGAGGAAGAATGGGAAAATGAACTTATCAAAAGACGATGTTTTGTATATCGATAACTGAAGTGTGAGAGACTGTTCCATTACATACCAGTGTCTCAAGTCTCTGTTTTGGTCTCACTTTGTTCTCTTATGCTGTAGGCCATTTTGAATTGAGAGATTGGTTTACATAAGAAAAATCTGCCCCCTTCACAAAGAAAGAAGATGACAAGAAGCCTAATAATACGAATAGTTGTTGGAACACTTGTGTTTTCAAGTGTGTAGGCTTTTAATATACCATCAGGATGATGAACATGATAACCATCATGGCATTATTCATGACTTGTATTATGATGTATTTGCAGCGTACTTTTGTTTACAAAGGTCGATGGCTTTTTATTTGTATTACTATACACTGAGATTATATTCACTGTGAACTTGACGAAATTGAGAAAGATTCAAGTTTTTGTTATGTTATTCTGTTGCTTTCGATCTCACTTTTGACTCTCGTGTGGTTAAAACTTAAACAAGAAAATTATAAGAGGCAAGATTTACGCGTTATCTGGTTGTCCTTACCAAACTCTTACATAGAACAAGGACAAAAAAGTTTCTAATTTAGCTTAAACAACTCAGAGAACAAGCGAAACTTTAATCACGACTTGTTGTCTTTATTTTCTCTTAATCTCAATGTATGTTCAAAGCATGTTCTTTCCATACAAAGATCTCGACTCTCGAGTGGTATTAACAGACCAGAAACACATTCGAACATGTGACTCTGTTTGGTTCTCTTTTTTTCTGTTGGAACTTTCTGCTTTGCTCAGTCTCTTCGCTTAAGATTGAAACAATCGAACCCTCTGGTTGGTTTAGTGTGTTCTTTCTTTTCAAATATTTCTAAGACCTTCCGTTCCAATTTTGAAGTTTCGAACCATTCTCATATTATGAATTTGCAGATTTTTTTCCTTTTTAAAAATCTGTTAAAAGCTGAAGAACATCACAAATGGTTTCTTAAATACACAAAGACTTTTGTCGGTTCGAAGAATAGAGGTTAACCTAAATAACCTAACAGATCCAAACACACTCTGCCTAACGTAATTTGGTAGGATAAGAAATGAATTACTTTATGTAGACTAATTGATACCAAGATCACGTCAATGTTTAATGCGAGTAATTATACGAGAAGGTTTAGTTATATTAATATTGCATATATACTACTAAGCTCACAATTTTACATATATCTTTCAAAATCTGAGAACTATTCAAAAATGTAAAATTATAAATATGACCCATTTGGACAAATAATAATATTACATAACTAATACTACTACATGTTTCAATATTTGCACCAATTATTTAACACCGACAACATCATTTGGCTTGTATCGGTCTCACTAGCAACATCGTTTATCATGTTGTTGTAAGCATCCGAAGTCTAATAACAAAGATATAATTCTGTTTGGTACGAAAAGCTATAAATATCTCTCTAGAGTAGGCAAACAAAATACTTTTTTTACAAAAATTTATAGGTTAATCATTATGTGATAATCAAATGCACAAAGTCCAATTATTAATGTTAATTAAAGACGTTACTTTCTCTTTAAGATGATACTACTACTATTCAATTAAGTAAGCTTAGTCTGAAGAATATAATCAATCATAGCAGATCGAGAAAAGTAGAACAAAAAAGTCACTCCATTATTTGCTCTCTTCGTCCTGTTATAATCAATTATTTTTTCCTTTTTTCCTTAACTTGTTTTTTATTGGTCAATCAAAATAATTTATTTTAAATTATGTATATTTTTGATGATGCAAGAATGAGGTATTGCTATCATGCGGTCACAACAACTTCGATCTAATGCTTTACTAACCATTTGTTCACATATCGACGATTCTCCTCGTACTTTTGATTATGAAGAATTAGAAGTACAAAAACACCATTTATGTATCATCAATAAATAATCCTCTACGTTTAGATGTTAGAAGTTGGCTTATCGTCCGACTGATAAGAGTTGTATATCATTAGTTAAAAAAATTACTAGATGTATATATATATAGCTACAAATCGAAAGATCTATCTATCTTCGTTTATAATTATTTCATATATGTACTAATTATATTAGACATCAAAACTAATACAAGTAGCATAATTTTTGTAAATGTAGTTTTGAACAATTGATTCGAGATTGTCACCTAACTCCCTTTTAATAATAACGATTTGAATAAGAAGAAGTGAGCCCGTATAGTAAAGGTCGAGAGAATGTTCGGACAGAGGTGTCCGGTAGAGTTGTCCATATCACTTCTATGATATCTTTTTTTATTTGTCATTTTTTTTTTTTGGGTTCAGAAGAGTCAATTTTATATTGTTGTTGATACTGATAAGATGAATGTTTAAAAGATATTTTTGTTGGAAGCACTAGTTTTATAAAATGATATGTCAACTCCTAAAAAGGATATGTATTATGTTATATTACATATTTATGTCTTTGTTGACTTAATAAGTTGTAACCTGTCATACTGTGATTTTTTAGAAACGACCCATAATTTTTTATTTAAACTCTTTCATCTTTCCACGAAGATAAACAGATGATCCATTCAATTGACACATTTACCCGAACTTTCGGAGAAGAAACTCAATCCAATTCATGAAAGTTCAGTTTTGTATTTTCAATATATAAGTGTTTAAAAATTGAATCAAAAAATTATTTTAGCTAACATGATTATTTATGAACCATCGGAATACAACCAATTTGGAATGAGTCAACTCGTATTCACCCCTATCAGAGTCATTATCAAATAATATATTACTCACGAGAGGATAAGCAAGTTTTTGTAGATATGTCAACCCCTATTTATATACTAATTAAAAACAGAAATCGATTAATTAGCTCTAGAAAGAAGAATTATGATTTGGTCTACATCTGTGGGGTTAGGACGGGTGGGAAAGTTGGTGACGATGAATACATTATGGTTTATTTAGAAATTATCAGCTCGATTATTAATCTTTTCACTTAATACTTTCATGGCATATTTAAATAAGATGTTATTTAATTAAACGAATAACACTAGTCTTCTTACAAAATCTTACTTCTGATCAGAGTACGTTTTGCTCAAATGATATTACATGTATAATAAATAATATTACATAATTATATGATTTTTTTTCTTTTACCATAAAGATATAAGATTTCAATGTTCTTGGAAGTCTATTCGAACAAATTAAAACCACAAGTAAACATGCAAAGTTGAGTCATTTGTGATTTAATCAGGGCTTAGTTTAGATTACAAGTAAAATAGAAGAATGAGGGAGTGGGGTTTGTTTTCTTTAATTAGTAATAGCAAATACATGATGTTCTTAAAAAAAAAAAACAAATTATGTTTATATCAGAACGAGATTTGATTGTTACGTTTTCCTTTAAACTAAAGAACATAAATCCTGATTACTCCAAGAGGAAACACGTTTATGATAGTTCTAACAACATATCAGAACTATAATATGGAATTATCCAAAGGTAGAAGTCATCAATCTAGATATGAACTCTACCACTAGCTGACCTAAATATATATATATAACTTTTACATATTATTAATTTTGTACGCATGTTAAATTTTTAACACAATAAACAATTTAATTAGTATAACATTTTGTGTGGGGCAAGATATGCTACTAGAATAAGCAAGTAGGGCGGGGATATGATTGAAACAAAGAAAAAACAAAACAAACAAAATAATGAAGCAATCGACGAATTAAGTGCGCAAATTAAAATTGTAATTAATTAATTCGTATATTTAATATCTTAAGGTAGTTGAAAAAATTAAGATATTTAATATGATATTACAAAAAGGAGTTTTGTCACGTTATGACTTATACAAGACATATCGAGACAGACAACAATTCCATTTGATCAATGCCCAAGTGGAAGTCTTAGCTGTTTCTATTTCCTTCAGTTTTTGTTTCTTCTTCTTCTTCTTCTTTCGTCTCAGTGCTTATGGGCGGCTTGTATTACTAATTTACTATTCAAATAATATTATTGCATACATGCTTGTATATACAAATATGCTTTAAGACATAACTTTATACATCAGCATAAATGAACTATTCCCTCGTACATGCACTTACTTACTAAGATACTAGAATATAATCCGTGCTAGAGCACAGATTAAAATTATTTTCTTTTGTTTATTTGGTAATTTTTATTTAAAACTATCGTATATGTGATTATTTTATTTATTTTAAAAGGTTTTTTAGATAAAATACTATGGCATGAAATCATATACTGAATATGACTTATGAAAGTAATATCAAGTTTGTAAGATATATTATAGTATATCTAAATTACGCAGATTAAGTTGTGTGATAATTTTATTTGACTTTTTAGTGTTTACAATTATATATTGTATTTTAATTGTTAATTCTATGATTTCATTAACATATAGTATAGCGCATATTAATTTTAGGACCAAATATGTAACGTATGTTTGTCAAAATTATCGTGACCGAGAAAGCCTACCAAACAACATTATCCCACAACTTAAATTTAATCCGAAAAATCATATTTTTGAAATTTTAACTCATGCTCTAGCAAGAAATCATATTACTTGAAATTTTTTTCATATTATAGTGACATATTATTGATCCGTGCTATAACAAATCAAATTAGAGTGTTTATAATTTTAACTTTTTGATCTATCATATATCTATGATATTCTGAAAATTATCAAATTAAACTATTTTTAAAAATTCCAAATTAAATTATTTAAAAAGTTTATCATAGTATATAAAACTATATAATTCAACAAAAGAAATATATGAAATTAATTTAAATATTCAAATTTTAACCCCTTACTCAGTCAAAATTTTCTGATAAAATTAGGTAAGATTTTATTTTTTAGTATAATCGGAAATCACTTGTAATCTACAGAAGAGTGATTAATTTCTATTAATTTTTGAGATTTTTTTTGTCTATATATGGTTAGTTAATTATTCTTTGAGATTTTATTTTATTCTTTGGAATATCTTTTTAAGTGGATCATAATCCTAAATCTATATATAACCTATCAAATAATTAATTTATATAACCTATTAAATAATTAATCTTAGTTATAACTTATATTAATATTATATGATCTATCAATTTGAGGTCGTGTACTTCCGTTTTATTTAAAAAAGGATTATAATGATAATAATACCACCAATGATAAAAATTACAAACAAAAACCTATAAATCCAAAATCTAAAGCAAATATATAATTGAAAAGATAAACAGTAAACACAAATAACAACTAATAATGCTTAGTCGGAGGCTTTATGTCATGGAGGTGATGGTTTTGTATGTTTGATTGGCTTTATGACTGTACACGTTTTGTTCTTTCATAACGTATTCTATTTAAAAATAAACTTAGAAGGTGTGTGAGTTTAATAAGTACACGAATAAAAGTGAGTCCATATTTAACCATATTCTGTTTTATAATCAAATTTCGAGCTGTGAAGGGAGAAAAAGACCTTTTCTAAGATAATCAGTTTCTAAGAATTTCTTCCTTACTAATCTAGGATTTAACGTTTAACCTCTTTCCTACTACTCCTGTTAAGAATCAGAGTTATTAAATTCCCAGCAAACCAGTTCTCACGTGGGTTACAATTTTAGATTGACAGTGATCTGAAACTTGCATCATTGTTATCCAAACTGTGTAGGTTGCTCCTGAGGAACTAGATAGCTACTTCTTCCTAACCACCCTATCAGATAAGTTTTCGGAGATCTCTGATCCGAGAGATACATTGTGGGTTTCCTTTATGGGTTTGAGAAGACGGTTGTATCTTGCATCGTGACGATTCCCCAGTGGTGCTCTCATCAAAACCAGTGTCTCGTTGCTTCACATGTCCCTCAAGACCAGATTCCGTATGGTTTGAAGCCAATTGGCATGATACGCACACAAAGTCCTGAAATAGAAACCTTGACGCCATGGGACGCCATCTTCCACTGCTCCCACAATGTAACACCCGCAAACCAATTTTTGGTATTTTGGTAAGGGTGTCGATCGACACCTTCTAGTGAGGCATCGATCGACACCAATTGTGGCCGGTTTGGTCGGTTCAATTTTAATTGTCTGGTTTGCGTGGTTGGTTTAGAGAATTCCTAAAATCGAGTTTTAGAGGAAGAAAACGACCTAGGGTCGTGTTGTTTTAGGTTATTCGCCGTTTTTGAGAGAAAACACAAAGAGAGAGTGTTCTTGAGCTTTTGGGAAGAGATTGAGAGATTCCTTGCTGTTCTTGGGAGATCTAAGGCTGGGAAGGTGTTAGAAGCTTGCTAGGAGTGAGGGAATTCGTTCTTGTTGGTCAGAATCTTCTTGAAAGAGGTGAGTGCATGACCATGGCT
>NC_025699.1:11734348-11738860 GCF_000633955.1 Camelina sativa | reverse complement strand
GTTTCATTTTGGTATCAGAGCCCTTACGGTTCTAGGTTTGGGTTCACTAGGTTTCTGTTGTAGATGTTTGGGATTGCATGTCTTGATTGATTATGTGAGTTAGTCAATTGTGTGTGGCATGAAGTCCTAGAACATCCTCTTCGAGCCGAGTGTGTGATTCCACGGTGAGTTTATGTTTCTGTGTTATAATAGAAATTGTTTGCTTAGCCTTCTGTTCATGGTAGTGCAGATGGTTAGAGAGGATGCTGTGACTGGTCGAGGTCGTGGACGCGGACGTGGTCGCGGACGTGGTCGTGGTAGGGGTAGAGCCCCAGTGGTTAACGAGACCGAGGACCAGAGTGTGACAGCTGAGGGTGTTGGCGAGTCGCAGGATGTTCCGGGGGATTCCGTGAGTGTGGCAGGAGGGGGCGGTATTGATGCTCCAGTGGCCGGTGATGCTAGGGTCCCGGGTGTGGGGGTCCCAGCGGGTGGAGTCCCTGGTGTTGACATTGCGGCTTTGCTAGCACAGGTGTTAGAGCGGTTACCACCAGTGGTACCGGCTCGGGCTCAGGTAGTGCCACCAGTGGTGGCGGAGGAGCGGCAGCCAGTGGCTGGGGATGCGGGGGTCCATGCTCGTTATCTCAGCATGTTGACAGAGATGGGTCGGTTGCGTACTGAGCAGTTTTCGGGAGGTGTTGATCCTACTGCTGCGGATGCGTGGAGGACGAGAGTGGAACGTAACTTCCATACTCTGAGATGTACTGAGGAGTTTTGGGTGGACATAGGGGTTTACTTCTTGAGTGGTGATACTGAGTTGTGGTGGAGATCTGTGGCTGCTAGGAGGGTGCAGCGGGAGATGACTTGGGCTGACTTCGTTTTGGAGTTCAACCGCAAGTATTTTCCTAGAGAGGCATTGGATCGTTTGGAGGTGCAGTTCCTTCAGTTGTCTCAGGAGACACGGTCAGTGCGGGAGCTGGACTTGGAGTTCAGTCGACTTCTTTGTTATGGAGGTCGGGCTATGGAGCCTGAGGAGGCTCAGATCAGGAGATTCTTGAGGGCTCAACGTGATGACTTGAGAGTTCACTGTAGAGGGAGGAGTTATGCTACGCGTGCAGAGCTGGTTGAGACTGCAGCAGAGATTGAGGAGGATATCCGGGCCCAGTCAGTGGCGGTAGCTCCAGCAGTTCAGCCTAGTAAGGCTCAGCAGCAGGGTGGTTCTAGCAGGGGCGGTAGGCATGCTCAGGGAACCAAGAGGAAGTGGGAGGCTACGCAGAAGCCGAGTGGTGCGGGTTGCTTCGGTTGTGGGAGCAGGGATCACAGGGTTGCTAGTTGTCCCAAGAGGAGTGTTCCGACGGCAGGACCTCGGGTATGTTATCACTGTAGGGAGACAGGGCACATCAGGCCTTTTTGTCCCAAGTTGCAGCCGGCAGCAGTGGCAGCGTTGCAGCAAGTGCAGCCTGGGGGTCAGCAGGTGGCACGGATTGAGCAGGCGCCACGAGTTTACCCGACAGCTGAGACTGGTGGAACTAGTGCCGGGGCGATCACAGGTATATTTTCTGGTACTTTAACTTTGTGAATTTTAGTAGGTTCAGAGTGTATATGTTTCCTGTGATAAAGTGTTAGGTTCTCAACACATGAGGTTTGTGTAGGGACCTTGTTGGTGGGCGGGTTTAAGTCCCACGTTATGTTTGATTCTGGAGCTTCGCATAGCTTCATTACTCCAGAGTGTGCAGAGTGTGCGGGGATCAGCGGGGATCCTGGAGAGCGTACCGGAGTTGTTAGAGTTGCGGGAGGCAAGTTCCTGAGAGTTATTGGACGAGCTAGAGGAATTGATATTCAGATCGCAGGAGAGTCGTGGCCAGCGGATTTGCTTATCAGTCCAGTGGAGCTGTATGATGTTATTCTCGGGATGGATTGGATGCATCGGCATAGGGTGCATTTGGATTGCTATCGGGGTAGAGTGGAGTTTGAGCGTCCAGGAGGGAAGTTGGTTTTTCAGGGTATTAGACCGACTTCGGGGAGTCTCGTGATCTCAGCCATTCAGGCTGGGAAGATGATCGAGAAGGGCCGTGAGGCTTATTTGGTTACTATATCTATGCCAGAGTCAGTGGGGAAGTCTACGGTTAGCGGTATTCCGGTAGTGGAGGAGTTTGAGGATGTGTTTCAGTCTTTGCAGGGATTACCACCATCTCGGTCGGATCCTTTTACCATTGAACTGGAACCGGGGACGACACCGTTATCCAAGGCTCCTTACAGAATGGCTCCAGCAGAGATGGCAGAGCTGAAGAAGCAGCTAGAGGATTTGTTGAGTAAGGGATTCATCCGTCCTAGTGTATCACCGTGGGGAGCGCCGGTGTTGTTTGTGAAGAAGAAGGATGGAAGTTTCAGGTTGTGTATTGATTATCGGGGTTTGAACCGGGTCACTGTGAAGAACAAGTATCCTCTTCCTAGGATCGATGAGTTGTTGGATCAGTTGAGGGGTGCTACTTGGTTCTCCAAGGTAGATCTGGCGTCGGGTTATCATCAGATACCGATAGATGAGGCAGATGTGAGGAAGACTGCTTTCAGGACGAGGTATGGGCACTATGAGTTTGTGGTGATGCCTTTCGGATTGACTAACGCGCCAGCAGCGTTTATGAGATTGATGAACAGTGTGTTTCAGGAGTTTCTGGATGTATCTGTCATCATTTTCATCGACGATATCCTGGTTTATTCTAAGAGTCCTGAGGAGCATGCAGTGCATTTGAGGGCAGTTATGGAGAAGCTGCGGGAGCAGAAGTTGTTTGCCAAGTTGAGCAAGTGTAGTTTTTGGCAGCGTGAGATGGGCTTTCTGGGTCACATTGTTTCTGCAGAGGGGGTTTCTGTAGATCCAGAGAAGATTCAGGCTATCAGAGATTGGCCTAGACCGCAGAATGCCACAGAGATCAGGAGTTTCCTTGGATTGGCAGGGTACTACAGGAGATTTGTGCAGGGGTTTGCAAGCAGAGCACGTCCTATGACTAAGTTGACAGGGAAGGATGTTCCTTTTGTCTGGTCAGAAGAGTGTGAGGAAGGCTTTGCAAGCCTGAAGGAGATGTTGACTACTGCGCCAGTGTTGGCTTTGCCTGAGCAGGGAGAACCCTATGTGGTTTATACAGATGCATCTAGAGTTGGTTTGGGGTGTGTTCTGATGCAGCATGGGAAGGTGATTGCCTATGCTTCGCGGCAGTTGCGGGTGCATGAAGGCAACTATCCTACTCATGATTTGGAGATGGGTGCTGTAGTTTTTGCCCTGAAGATTTGGAGATCTTATCTTTATGGTGCAAAGGTACAGGTGTTTACAGATCATAAGAGCCTGAAGTATATATTCACTCAGCCTGAGCTGAATTTGAGACAGAGGCGGTGGATGGAGCTTGTGGCAGATTATGATTTGGAGATAGCCTATCATCCTGGAAAGGCTAACACGGTTGCAGATGCTCTGAGTCGGAAGAGGGTAGCTTCGGCTCAGGAGCAGGAGATGGAGTCTCTGGTAGGGGAGATCAGTGCTTTGAGCTTATGTGCTGTTTCACAGGAACCGTTGGGTTTGGAAGCAGTAGATAGAGCAGATCTTCTGAGTAGAGTGCGGTTGGCTCAGGAGAAGGATTTGGGGCTGGTGAATGCCTCTAAGGATGTGGATTCAGAGTATCAGGTCTCAGATAATGGTACTATCTTGGTGCACGGTCGGGTTTGTGTGCCCAAGGATGAGGAGTTGAGACAGGAGATTCTGAGAGAGGCTCATGCGAGCAAGTTATCCATTCATCCAGGAGCGACTAAGATGTACCGTGACCTCAAGAGGTACTATCATTGGGTCGGGATGAAGAAGGATGTGGCTAGTTGGGTTTCGAGGTGTGATGTGTGTCAGCTAGTGAAGGCTGAGCATCAGGTTCCTGGCGGGTTACTGAAGAGTTTACCCATTCCTGAGTGGAAGTGGGATATGATCACCATGGATTTTGTGGTAGGATTGCCAGTGTCACGGACCTTTGATGCTATTTGGGTCATTGTGGACTGGTTGACTAAGTCAGCACATTTTCTGGCCATTAAGAAGACTGATGGAGCAGCGGTCTTGGCTAAGAAGTATGTGAGGGAGATAGTCAGATTGCATGGGGTGCCAGCGAGCATTGTGTCTGATAGGGATTCTAAGTTCACTTCGGTGTTCTGGAAGGCATTTCAGGCAGAGATGGGCACTAAGGTGCATATGAGTACAGCTTATCATCCCCAGACAGATGGACAGTCTGAGAGGACGATCCAGACGCTGGAGGATTTGCTGAGGATGTGTGTGTTGGATTGGGGTGGCCATTGGGCAGATCACCTGAACCTGGTAGAGTTTGCTTACAACAACAGTTATCAGGCGAGTATTAAGATGGCTCCTTATGAGGCTTTGTATGGGAGGCCATGTCGTACACCATTATGCTGGACTCAGGTGGGGGGAAGGAGCATGTTTGGTACTAGTTTTGTTCAGGAGACCTCAGAGAAGATTCGGGTTCTCAAGCTGAACATGAAGGAGGCTCAGGATAG
>NC_025699.1:11733082-11733921 GCF_000633955.1 Camelina sativa | reverse complement strand
TGTAACACCCGCAAACCAATTTTTGGTATTTTGGTAAGGGTGTCGATCGACACCTTCTAGTGAGGCATCGATCGACACCAATTGTGGCCGGTTTGGTCGGTTCAATTTTAATTGTCTGGTTTGCGTGGTTGGTTTAGAGAATTCCTAAAATCGAGTTTTAGAGGAAGAAAACGACCTAGGGTCGTGTTGTTTTGGGTTATTCGCCGTTTTTGAGAGAAAACACAAAGAGAGAGTGTTCTTGAGCTTTTGGGAAGAGATTGAGAGATTCCTTGCTGTTCTTGGGAGATCTAAGGCTGGGAAGGTGTTAGAAGCTTGCTAGGAGTGAGGGAATTCGTTCTTGTTGGTCAGAATCTTCTTGAAAGAGGTGAGTGCATGACCATGGCTGATCTAAGCCTTTGATTCCCTTGTTCTTGCTTGTTGTTGCTTGTTTGTGTGTTTTTCTTGCTGGGAATTGGTTGATACAGGTTCCTACGGAGGTATAAGGCTTGGGTTTTGAGTNAAGTTTCCAAAAATGGAAAGTGCTAAATATGGAAAGTTTTATGGGAGTTGGAATTTGTCCATTTTAGCGGTGGAGAGCTTTAAAGGGGGCTTGTGTGTGGCCTTAGTGGCGGACTTTTGAGTCAGTGTGCCGTGTGCGGCGGTCTTTTTAGACAATGTGTGGTCTTTGTGACGGGCTTTTTAGCCAGAGTGTCTTCGTGACGGTCCTCTTTAGGACATTTGTGTGGCCTTGGTGGCGGTCCTTTTTAGGACATTTGTTTGGCCTTTGTGGCGGGCTGTTTAGCCAGAGTGTCTTTGTGATGGTCCTTCGGGACAGATGGCCTTTGTGGCGGGCTGTTTAG
>NC_025699.1:11714990-11730462 GCF_000633955.1 Camelina sativa | reverse complement strand
GTATTATTGGTTTATTATTGGATATTGCTTGTTTTTGTTCCGCTGTTGATGGTGAATGTGGTTAGGTGGCTAGTGGGTATGGGACCACTAGTTGTAGTTTATTTATATATTTATATTAATTATTATTTATTAAAAGGAAAAAAAAAGGTCGGTCGTTTCACACAATCTCGATGAGCAGTCCGTAGTCACCACTTTGTCTCTGGGTGCAAAACAGCTTATGCGTGTTTTCAGGCTAACTCATGAAGCTCTTGACTGGGGCATCACAAACAAAGAAAAAGATGTGCTAGAGCACATATTAAAATTTTTAATGTATTTTTATTATAATCGAAATTTTTAAATCATTATATTTAACAGATTGAAATCAATTTTAACTCATGAAGCTCTAGCATGAAATTTTTAATGTATTTTTAGTATAATCGAAAATCACTTGTAATCTACATAAAAGTGATTAATTTCTATTAATTTATGAGATTTTTTGTCTATATATGGTTAGTTAAATATTTTTCGAGATTTTTTGGAATATCCTTTTTAAGTGGATCATAATCCTAAATTTATATAACCTATCAAATAATTAATTTATATAACCTATCAAATAATTAATCTTAGTTATAACCTATATTAATATTATATGGTCTACCAATTTGAAGTCGTGTACTTCCGTTTTATTTAAAAGAGGATATTTTGAATAGCGACAAATTTAATTACAAATAATAACATATACCAACAAATGACTTAAAAGAATATATATATATATATATATATATATATATATATATATATATGGATTTAATTAACAAAACTACAAGAGTTGTATTTGGACTGTAGACTCCGAAGATATCTTTGTTTTCCGCCGGCATAAGTTGTATTTCACTATGTATCTTTTCAAAATTTATAATATTATCAGATGACAAAAAAAAAACAAGACTACAAGAGGATATAATCTTATGGTTAGATTTTGCGTTAATTTATGATTTGCTACAAACATTGAAATGTGTTGTTTAATCATATAGCTATATGGCTACTGCCTAGGTGTTAATTATGTATACGCATATATGTCCCTACTTACAATATATGTACGGTGAAATCATGGAGAGAGGAGAAACTGAAATTGGTGATAGCAAAGATGTAACCTTTTCTATGATCTAATCATTAACTTAAGCATTCAGCATTTGACGGCAATATGAATGGTACGACTTTGCTTCTTTGTGTCAAATATAAAATATTTACCTCCAAGCTATACGGTTTTACTATTTCATTTCAGTTTGATTGAAAAAAAATCCCATTTTATTGACTATATATAATACCTTTTTGTCTATATACCGTGAGCATATTATACACATACAGTATATATATAATGCAGTTAATTATATATAGTATATATATATATGTAGAGATAGTGGGTAATAGTGAAATATATATATGTTTATTATAGTTGGATTAATAGATCACAGTACTGAGTACTGACTAGTATATAACTACTAGATTCAGACCCGCACATACGTGCGGGATTGATTTCAAAGACTAAGATTGTTTTCAAAAATTAAGTTTGCTATTAGATTTATAATATATTACATATGTGTGAAGTTATGTTTGTAGACATATTTTTTAGGAATGTTAACATTCATAATCTGCACTTATACCAGTTAAGTATTCGATTTGTTTGTAATTTGGTTTAGAGTAAAAAAGTTAACAGTTTTATCTTTGTTATATGTAAAGATAACTACATTAAAAAAATAGTAAGAGAAAAACGATATATCTATTTCAGGACAGAAAAATAGTAAAACAAAAGTGGTATGTCCCATCTCAGATATGATTTTCCATCTCATAACCGTGGTTTTAATAATAATATACACATTTCATATTATACATTTTAGTTGATCAGATAAGGAAATAAGTAAGTGCGGATCCTCACGTATGTGTGGGTTTTATTTGTAGATATATTTAGTTGTATAGGATCTATAACATAAAATAGTTTGCTATGAAAGTGTGAGAATGAAATAATAATCCTTTCACCATAGAATTTATTAGAACGTAGCAGTTATGATATTAATCCATTAAAAATGTTCTTAAATGTAATTTTTTTTTTTCACTTACGAACCAAAATTTCAACATAGTATATATTTTGAATTAATATTTTGGAAACCGATTTATATTTGAATTTTTTGAGATAATGATGAATCTAAAATCCAAAATTTATATACAGAAAATACTACTTTTCAAAATAGTAAATCATGGTTAGATTATATATTACAAATATAATAACTGTTTTCATAATTGGAAAAAATCATTTTTTTGGTTTTAATCTATTTATTATAATCAGAATTAATTATTATTTTTGTTTAAAAAAATAATGATTTTTATTGGATATATTCAATCAGATGGTTGTTTTTGGAAATAACAAATAATATACCATCAAATTAAATAAGTTTACATTTATAAAAAATGTGAATTTACAATTTCTTTGTAAAATATATTAATATACACTTTATATTTTATACCACATATTTATATATATATATATATCTTATACTAAACGTGTGGATGGATGCACAAATATTCTATACAACATGTTGTTTGCCTGTTTAAAAGTCTAAACATAGTAAAAACAATCGCAAGTGAAGTATATTCTTCACGTCATAATTAAAATCTCTTGATTTTACTAATCCATGTTTCAACCTACATGCTTTCTTCTTCACACTACTACTCACAAAAAATATATACATCTTTATGTGCGTAATTGGAAATTTTAAAATGGTTTTCATACATAATTTTCAGGTTTATTACTCATTTATTCTCTATATGAACATAAAGATTTATTAACATAAAATTAAAAACAATTTCGTTTTAAACAAAGAAGAAGACAGTTTCATAGGTTTCTCGACTATGTTAACCTTTAATCATGTATAAACACACCCAAATTATTAGCTTTTTTTAAATAAAAAAAACATTAAATATTAACAACAATAAGAATCTTAATGTTTATGTGTATTACATACCTATGAGTTTGATTCCCATGTCCAAATTATTGAACTAAAGTTTGCCATCTACAAAAACAAAGCACACAAACTAATAATACACAAAAATCACCTTAAAACTCAATACAAACCACAAAATTACATCATTATTTAACAAAAATAATTACAGCTCTATGAGTTACTTTGAGGATACATGTTATATGAACAGCTCTTCCTGCTCTTCTCAATATCCTGATAACTTTTTTTGATGTTTTAATATATCAGTTTATAAACTCTTTCAATAAGAGAGTGTGTCATGCAAAATAAAGATCAAACTTAAAATAATATAAAATCCACCAAATCAACAAACTAAGTAAAATTCAAAAATAAATAGATCAAAGTACCATAGTTTTGAAGAGATACTAACACATAAGGAGGGGAAACGACTGTCTCCATGCTCCATTCGAACGCTGAAATCAAGAATTAAAAAAAAAACTCAAAATCAGATTCTACTTCGATTAGCAAATAGAACAAAAAAAAAAAATATGTGCTATCCAAATTGAAAAACAAAAAAGGATATCTAGGCTTTAAACAAAAATATTTCGTTATATATATAGGAAAATGGTATGACATAAGTTAAATATCTGTTTGTGATTTTTCATTTATTGTTAAGATATTTTTTGCCCAAAACATTGCATAAATTTCCTAATTGTTCATCTACAATTTTGCCACTATAAATTTGTCCACATTTTGTTTTAACAAAAGAGTTTAAACAAATCTTCTTATAGTTTTCAGAATATCGAAAATTCAATATCAGTTACTAATTACTTAAATTATCTTCAATTAATTTCAAACCATAATCGATGAAAATTTATTATAGATTTCAATTTATACTATTCATCATTTATTTTAATAAAACATAATATTTTATTGTAAAATTAGAATTTTCACAAAATTAGGATTTAGTAGATATTTCATAAATTTTAAAATTATAATTTATTTTTATCTATAATTTGAATAGATTTTTGAAATACTTTCTTCTTAATCATTTTGAAATCAATAGAAAAGAACAATATTCCTTTTATAGATAGTTTTCATTGGTTATTGTGGTCTTGTTTGTAATTATTGTTTTATTTCACAAAAGTATTATTTTAGTTTTTTTTGAACAAATTTAGAAAACTAACGTTCTCTATTTCCATTTTTGATAATCCAATATTTGTTTCCTTTAATTAACCACGTTATTTATGATAACCAATTAATTTGGACTACTTTTTACCCATTTAAATAGTTATCATTATATTATAATTAAATAGTTGTTTCCAGAAATATTTCAAAAATTTTTATGGAAATTAAATATATTTACATATATGTAATTTCGAATTTAAGAGTCTGATTTCTATGGCAACAAACTTAAATAATTTTCATAAATATTAGGTAATCATTATTATTTTTAATTCAATTTTCATAAACATTAGATAATTATTATCTTGTTGATTGCACTGTTATAGTATAATAATTTCAATTAAATATATTTACATATATGTAATTTCGAATTTAAGAGTCCGATTTTTATGGTAACAAACTTAAATAATTTCCATAAATATTAGGTAATTATTATTATTTTAAAATTAATTTCCATAAACATTAGATAATTTTTATCCTGTTGAGTGTGTAATTTCCATAAATATAGCTAATTACGTGGAAAGATTTATTTAGCTTTTAGGAAAATATACACTTTAATATGTGTCACCATTTTTGCTACAATTTTTATTTGTTTAGCTTAAATGACATATATAATTAAATACTAAATAATATCTGTTTGGCTCCGATTTTTGCTAATCCTAACTCATTTAGGGTCTGTTTGGCTCGATGATTAAGTCTAATTTGAGTGACATTTCATGTAATAATCTCTTAATCTATGTCTACTTATTAAAAATGCTTCCCTTTTAATAGTATAGATATATATATATATATATATATATATATATTAGCATCTCATTGAAATAAATAGTATTATCTATTATTCGGTAAATCCTTGAGCCACCATTGTTTTTGATTGGTGCATGAACCGTTTATAAAAAAGCCCTTGCAGAAAGAAAAAAAAATGAGCCGTTTATAAAAATATATAACTTGTTTTTAGCGCAACTAGAACTATGACATAACTAAAGTATAACTGAAGTCAAAAGACTAAAATAATAAAGCAAAACACAGAACGTGTAAACGATTAAATCACTCAGAGGTTGACTTAGACAGAAGAATTGTGAGATAAACGTCAAACTGAGGCGACAAGAATAGTTGAGAGCACATAAGAGAGAGAGTGTGTGTACACAAATATTTTACAATCCGAAAAAAAAATTATGACGGTCGAGATCTAATCAATTACTATATCGTTTGATCGACAGAGCAATGATAATGATCGTTTTGGACTATATTTTACTTTTGTCGTATTATTTTTTTACGTTTATGATATTACATGTCAGTTTTTAATTTTAAGTATTTTAAGGATTACAAATATAAATTTAGCAAGCCTCCAACAATAATTTCTATTTTTACGGTGAAAATGTTTACAGATCTGACCAAATTTGATTTTCAAAATCCAGCGACTGTCGCTGATGACAAATTAAAACTTGAATTGTGTTGCTGGTTTTTTCAGCGATTCTGAAATCTGTAAAATGAAGTCGCAGCGACTGAAAACTTAAGAAAGATGGAGAAAAGATGAAGAAAAGTAAAGGCAATTTTTTAATTCCAGCAGCTGTCGCTGCGACTCTCCGTCCGAACAGGGCCTATACCTTAACTTAATACGAAACATTTGCATAAAATGTATATACATGGTATGCTGTGGAATATTTGCATAAAAATTATATACAAAATATTTGCATAAAATGTTAGTTTGTGCATAAACATGGTATGGAACACAAATTCATAAAAATGCATTATATAACAAAATAAATGAAAGAAATTACTATATATATCATTTCGAATCATAATGCATGATATTTGTGTACGTTACACGTTGTTGGCTAAATCAATTTGGAGAAAAAGACAACAATTATTTTCGAGTGTGGTATATATTACGCTTTCGAGTGTAGTATTACTCTTAAGTAAAGGAATTTATCAAAAATCAGTTGTTGTATTTTCCCTTTCTAACATAAAATAATAATATGACAGAGATATAGTTGATGATGTGATGATGAAAGGGCATGAGAGAGGCCGTGTGGGTTTGTCTCCGCGACAGTCTCTAATTCTCTCAGCTTTTTTCTTTTCTTTCTATAAATTTTCTTCACTGTACAGTTTACATGTTCATCTTCTTCTCTATGTTTTGTCCTTTTTCCATTACACCACATGCTTACGTCATTATGACAGCATTGCTCTACCTCAATCTAGTTCCTTTCCTATAATGTGAAATCAAACCAATTCTAAAAGGCTTTCATTTCAAAAACATAGGGAACTAGGGAAGATGGATCCAACGTATACCAATGGTTTTTGGACGGCGAAAACTAGCAGTTGATGAAGATGCATGTCGTATAACACAATCTGGTATACAATTAATTCTAATTGATGGAGACGTAGCTAATATAAAAGACAATATGGAAACAAGTTTATTCGATTGTCGTCTATCGCTTTTTCTTCTTAAGCAGTAACACTAGTTTTTGTAGTGCAGTAGTCAGAGCAAGATATATGTTGTAAGCAATGCATGCAGTTGGATTATGAATGATTTGATTTGGAGCAAATCAAACGGTCAGGAGTTCAAGTTACATGGCTGCTAAAACTTTCATATATCATTTTGTCACTAGCTATAGGCCTATATATATATATATATAAATTTCATGATATATATTTTATATTCACGACAGTTTTTGCTAAGAAATTAGTATTTTATGTAAAACATCTATCTACATTTGCAAAGAGTTGGATGCCAGGGAAACGTGGTAAAATTAATTAATAAACATAAAACCCAAAAACTATTGAAAACTAGTTATATATAAAATGGAACTAGATTTTAACCTGCGCTACACCGCGGGCATATAATTTTTGTTATAATTTATATTTATGTTGTATATATTTGTTAAATATTTGATGTTTTGTAAATAGAGACGTAACTAAATTTTCCGATTGTTATGCGGATAAATGCTTATATTTTATTTTTAACCCGCAATACACTTCATGACAATTTGTTTGTTATATTTAGTTTATTTTGTTTAATGTTTGAGATTCTATTTTGATTTTTAGTTATTATAACAAAAAATAAGAGATCTAAATTCATAATAAGTAATGTATATGCTGTGATTAAGTCATATTTTTCCCAATGATTTAATTATTTTACATAATCTTAGTTAAATTAATTTGATTTTATGTCAAATATTCTAATATTCGTAGTGTTGATAAATAATTAAATGAGAATTTAACCCATGTTAACACAAATTTAATAATATTTTATTAATTCCAACATGTCCTCTTTATAACTCATCTATTATATAACCACATTATATAGTATTTTAAAAATTTTTAATTTTACATATTCGTAATAATTAAAAATTTTGTTAAGTTTATATATGTTAATTATAATATTTAAATAAATGTCAGTCAAAGTTTTTCTTACGTTAAGAATCAAAGCTCACAGGTTTTGGAAAACAAAATGGGAATCAAATTTTTGTTTTCTTTGTTTGCGAAGGATTCAAATATAGAATATCTTCAAAACACAACATAATGTGTGGGTAAATATATGATAGTTTCTATTTCTAGATTGATTGCTGTTATTTATTTAGTTGTAATGAAATGTAAAATATTTAGGAAACAAAATCTGTAGTAATGTTAGTTTTGGAAAAATTTTAGGGGTTAATGTTGTAAATAACTTTTTAAATAAACAAAATTAAAAGGGCATAACACAAAATGTATTTCAAAAATGTTAATATAGAAGATGGATCGGATCATCTGACAAGTGGTGAATGTTAATTATGGAAACAAATAGACGATTAAAAATCCGCAAATGAATTATGGCTAGAGGTGAAATATGCCACTGAACCCTTTCCATTGCCCGTAAATGTTGCAAGTTAGAAGTTGCGATATTCTTCTTCTTCAAAGTAAAAGATCATACACCAACAAAATGGAATACAACCGTGGAGCTCTTTTTATTTTTGTTTTCTCCAATGGCAATCATATTGTAATAAGTAAGTAATAATTTGTACTTGGCTTATAATCTATCTTAGAGAAATGAACAATTAACACCTCCATTTAAAAGGTAAATAAATAAACTAATTGGTGCTATGTATACGTATATCTACCTAGCTTTCACCAAGCTCACCTTTTCGTTTTTTTTCTTCTTTTCATGTTGCTAATATAGCATTAACTAATTAATGTAATGGATAACAGGATAAACCAGGTCCGATTGGACCAGTAACTCAAAACTATTAATCCAGTGTCAACTAAAACTTCCTTGGTGTGTTTTAAAATCAATAAAAAATGTAGAATATTTCAGAAAGGAATAGGATCATGCAAACTATGCTACTGTAAGAGAAGGTATGTAATATTATGCACTCTGTTTGACTACAATCCAAACACTGATGCAAAAAAAAAAAACAGCAAAATTCAATATCTATACGACTTCATATAGAGAGACAAATGTTAGATAAATAAAAATGATTAGGGAGACGACCACCAAATGAACAAAATAAGGACTTATTAATACAGACAAATTACAATTTTAATTTAGCATTAAGAGAAAAGATTTAAAAAAAGAGAAAAAGAGAGAAGCGTCATATTCAGGGCTCTGACTCTGAGACGGAACAAGTGGGGTCTAAGTTTGAAAGCACGCGCGCACGCCACGTGGAGCCCACTCGTTGACTTGGTGTGACCTGAGAAACAAAAAAAACGCTGAAGTTCATATAAATCATTCATAAACCCAAAGATAAAAAAAATTAAAAAAATATCTCAGTGGTCTGTGACTCTGACTGTGACCGTGACTGTGACCCGCTCCTTCTAGTCCATCCTTGGTCTCTATCTTTCTTTGCTTAAAATAAGTCAAATCCATTTCTCAACCTCCTAAAACTTTTCAAAATCTATCTATCTATAACAAAGTCAATTTGTTACTCCTCAATGTGAACATTCTTTAAACTAGATTTTTGTTCTTTTTTTTTTCTCCTAACAACATATTTATCATTTTTACTGAAAGGTCACTACAATTTTTTTCTTTTTTGAAAATGAAAGGTCATTACAATTGACGGATGTTAATACAAAACATCACCGTGTATGTCTTTAAAAAAAAAAAACTAGAAGGGTTGTCTAAATTTAACGGTATGTTTAATGTTGTTTTGTCATGATTTATGTTCAAACTGAAAATACAAATTTGTGAGTGATATATGCGTAGAAAATGTATATAAAAGGAAACTTTACCAAAAAATAAAGGAAAGTATGAGAAATGAAATACGTGCTACTATTATAATTATTCTTTTGAAGTGTTTAACCAACGGAAAAATAAACAATTCTTTTAGTTAATGTAACAAACAATAAAGAAGTTGGGAATGACGTGGGCAAGAGAGTCAGCGAGAGCCACCTGAAAAAATGTCAACCAAACATTAATCGGATGGATGTTTTCATAAATAGTTAAACGAAAACCCTACCAGAAAAAAAAATTATATATATCCAAATATAAATTGATAAATATTTATAACTATAAGTATCTCTCTCGTGTGGATCCTCATCATTTCATGTAACCACAATCTGAGAGGACACAGCAAAAATTAAGATCCAATATACATACACACATATATATAGTCGTGAGAAAGCTATGGGAGATCATCATGATTTCATCAACTCAGGAAGCTGGTGGAAAGTATCTTCTTCTTCTTCACCATCTTCTTCTTCTTCCATGAGAGCAAGCTCAATTGAATCTGGTGGTTCTGCTATTTTCCACGATAAGCTTCATCATCATCATCATCATGATCATTCGTTAGGTACTTCTGATCATCATCTTCAGATGATTGGTCTAGGGCTTTCTTCACAATCACCTGTTGATCAATGGAACCAATCTCTCTTGTAAGTCCCAAATTTGTCTCCTCTTTTTTTTTGGTTTCTATCATAAGTTTTGTGCGTAAAGATTGTGTGTGTGTGTGTGTTTTTTCTTTCTTTGCGGGGAACAAAAGACGTGGAGATAGTAAAGCGGAGACAAGCTTTGGAGTGATGCTTCAAGAGAATCTTAATTTAGATGCGGCTTCAAACGCAAACGCTAACACAACGTCATCCACATCATCTTACCAGCTACAAGAATCTGATTCCTCTCACCACCAAGCTTTGTGGAGAGATCCACAAAACGATTTCAAACCGCAAATCATGACGAACAACAATCGCGGGTTTTTCTTAGATCATCAGTTCAGTCCTCACGGGAGTTCAAGTACCGACAGTAGCACAGTGACATGTCAAGGTTTCTCTGTTGACAACTCGTCTAACAACACCTTGTACGCAGCAGCAGCAACTACAACTCCTAATTCATCTTCGGGTATGTTTCATCAACATCAAACAGCTGGTTTTGGCTCTTCCGATCAACAACCGTCGAGGAACCATCAGCAGTCGTCTCTGGGGTACTCTCAGTACGGATCATCCACGGGAAACTATGATCAAATGGCGTCGGCGTTACCTAATTCGACTTGGTTTTTAAGAGCTTCGCCGCCAAAACCACACAGTCCTTTGAGATTTTCTAACAACGCAACGTTTTGGAACCCTGCGGCGACTGGAAACGCAGGTCCTCCTCCTTCCCATGACGCGTCTTCGAACTTTTTTCCGGCGTTACAGCCGCCGCAAATTCACGCGCCGAGCTTTGACGAACAACCAAAGGTATATATATTTTTATAGCTAGCTGCACGAGTTATATATAATTACATGTATGTATGTTTATATGTCTTGTTTTTGTCGTAGAATATATCGGAGATTCGAGATTCAAGTAACAACGAAGTAAAGAGAGGCGGAGGAGATCAGCCGGCGGCGAAAAGGGCTAAGAGCGAAACAGCGTCTCCGTCACCAGCTTTCAAGGTATTTTGCTTTTTTATGATTTTTCTTTATAAAAAAAAAAACAAGAAAAGCTTCTTTTTGGTAGAAAAATAAAAGCATCTTTAACGACAATGAAATAAAACTAGCTTTCTATGGTTTTGCCAAAAACAAAAGAATCTTTTTAATTAAACAAAACGAAACCCTAATTTAAACTATAAAATTAGGTTTATCATTATACCACCAAAGTATTGATAAACCGATATAGAGAAAAGACTCTTTTATTGTGAAGTTGTAGTATTCTTGTAACATTCAAGAAAACAAACATTCTACCCAATTTTTTTGCATAATTGTTTGCACTAGATCTCTTTAGTTTTTCAGACTTGGATTTTTTTTTTTTTTTTTTTAAGAACAAGGATTATTAAGAATTAAATTTTGCTGAATTAGGTGAGGAAAGAGAAAATGGGGGACAGAATCGCTGCGCTCCAACAATTGGTTTCACCTTTCGGAAAGGTACTATCTCTCTCTCATTGTCTGCAAAAATTTGCTTTAGCTTTCAGAAAGATGATGAGTGTGTATTAGTATATTTGTATACTGTCATTATTACTTATCATACTATTATTATATCTTTATTGATATATAGAATATGTAAAGTCTATTTCTATAGATATTTATGTTGGGGATGAATGAATGAATGAATGAGAGATAACTCTTAGATTTTGTTTTACTGAATCTCATGTGGTTTTGTGTCAGACTGATGCAGCCTCAGTGCTCTCTGAAGCCATTGAATACATTAAGTTCTTACACCAACAAGTTTCAGTAAGTTAGCCCATCCTTTTGATATTTTTAGTATATAACATTTTTCTGCTACAGTTTGAGTTAGTTATATTGTATTTTTCTACTGATGTACAAACTCTGCAAATGATTATAATTCAGGCTCTGAGCAACCCATACATGAAAAGTGGAGCTTCTTTACAGCATCAACAGGTATTTCTTTGATTATATAATTTTAGGTACATTATTAAACCATTATACTCTTATTATTATACAATTGATTCAACGTACGTACACGGCTCTCCTTCACATTCTTTATTACATGTATTTAATGGTTGCTTCATCTTCAAGATTGGACAAAAAAAGAAAAAAGAAATCATTTGAAACTTATTTCTTCTTTTCTTTGTTTTTTTAATGATGCAGAGTGATCACCCCAAGGAACTAGAAGTATCAGAAGAACCAGATCTTAGAAGTCGAGGTTTATGCTTAGTGCCAGTTTCAAGCACGTTTCCAGTGACACACGATACTACAGTAGATTTCTGGACTCCTACATTTGGTGGGACTTTTCGATAGAAATATATAGACGAAAAATCGTATATTAGATGTTGGTTGACGTATCCTTTAACTTTATATATATACGTTGATTGCTTATAAGAATCACCGCATTTTTAATGGACAAGTGAAACGTTTTGTCCATTTATATTTTCCTATACATAGAACTAGTTCAAAACAATGTGTAATCGAAGAACCATGCATAAATATATAAGAGCTATTGAGATTTGACATGTATTAATTTTTCACGCGATCGATTCCAAACATATTTAAAACCATATATCTAAAGGAGTCCTTTTTTTTATGGGGGTTATAATAGATAGATAAAAAAGTTAGATGTAAAGTTATTGGTTTGGAGAAGAATGTAGGGATCTATAATGTAAGTATTGTCTTCATTGATGCAGAGAGGGAGAAAGAAGAATTAATTAAGATGAAAAGGAGCTTTTGTTTCTTCCTTTTTTTAGCTATTCTATTTTTTGAAAGGGAATAATTAGATTCCACGAATAAGAGAGAGTAATGTGTTGATATTCATATTTTGATTGGACAAGAGGAAAAAAAAATCTTGGGACAAATATATTTTTATAACTTTGGAATATTGTTAGTGGAAGTAAGGTTATGGCCCGCAACGTTTTTTTATTTATTTTATTTTTTTCTCTTACAAACTTTCTTTATTGAACATTTTGTTTAAAGAAATAAAAAACGAAAAGCAAATTTTCATTACACTGAATTTAGTATTGTTTAAAGGGATATATAGGAGTATAATTTTTTTTGAAAACTGAAAAGAGAATAGTTTTCTATATGGAGAAAATTGGATGGAAAAAATCGGCTCTGCTATTTTGTTGTCAACAACTCTAGTGGATTTAGAGCACTTTTTTTACTTCTTATGTAGAATTTTGAACCCAACACAGTGAGATCTAGTAACATGATGTTAGATCACTGACCTATCAATTCCAGTTCGGTTTCTTTTATTTATCCCTAATAAAAAATATATATTTGGAAAATTTCTGAAAAATGAGATCATCGAAAAAGGTGCAAACACTTGCTCATGGTGTCATCCATATACTTCAATACCTTTTCTTTTGGTGCAAACACTTCACATTGATACAATTGTACTATAGTTTTAGATTTAGTAACAGAAAAATATTTTCAAAACTGTTACTTTTGGTTTGTACTTATCTTTTTTTTTTTGGTTTTAATGTGAAGATTTCATTCCATAGGAGAATTACAAGCTAAAACTACTATTACAATACTACCCATTATCACAGGAACGAAAGATTTTGGTTTGTACTTATCTTTTTAAAACATTGGTTCTCTCTTGAGAAATATGAGAATAAAAATGAAACAGAAGTTCAGTCTAATAAGTTATGTAGTCCACAAACACATTATAGTATATTTTACACATTGAGTGAAGAACCATTGAACCAAATCATTTTCGTTTTGCGTTTGTTCCCAAAAAAAAAAAAAAAAAAATCATTTTAGTTTTTGCTAGCTGGAAGAATGATTTACGAACGTTTCGGTTTGGATCCGTACCAACCGATCCAGAAACTGACACTAAGATACAAACGTAAAACAAAACCTCTGACAAAATCCATATGTGAATCTTTGTGTTGTTAAACAGTGATGCCGCTGAGCCTGTATTTACAAGGGACTTAGCTAATAAACCTAGATCAAGTTACCTATGTAACATAACAAAAAGAGAAACCCAAATAACTACAAAATATATTTGAAATATATCTCAATAAAACCACTTCACCATTGTTCCTTCTTTAAAAGCATTCATATATACATGTATCCTTCGAAGTCCGAACACCCTCTCATTGCCAACATACCCGCTTGTGTAGTTCCTTCTCATCAAACTGATCATGATGCAAATCGTGATATTATTTGGATATGATGTCAAGTTGCCTTGGATGAGTGGTATATATTGTACTAAGTTGTGTGCTATATTTATTTCGGAAATCATCCATCTTCGTCTTATCCTCATATTGCATTATGTGAAGTCTTTTTAGTTAACTACTAGACTAAAGTCGCTTCAAGAGTCAAGACCAATTGCATAGAAATGATAGAATATGTCGGTCAATGAATAATATTGGGTTGCTATTGGGTAAATACAAATTCTAATGGGCCGAACAAAATTATTTGGTATATCCTTAACTTGGAATAATTTTAAAATTTACCCAACAAAAGAACCCGGTTAACGAAAGAAAGGAATATAGAAGGACGACGACGACGTTTCTCATCCGTACCTTCCTTCTTCTTCTTAAGCTTGCAACGGAGACGACGTGTTGCAATTTCATCACTACTCAACAAACTCTTTTCTCTTCGTCTTCTCTCCGTCGATAGTTTCGCCGATTTCGCAAAAACCCTATGGAGCTCCTTCGATCGAACTTGTCTAGGGTTCAGATCCCCGAACCTACCCACCGCATCTACAAGCATGAGTGTTGCATCTCCTTCGATACTCCGGTAAGCCTCTTCAATAAACCCTCCTCTCTCAGTTCGTTTTCTTCTTCCAGTTCCGAGTACTCGACTGCTGTTCTTTTTGTCGTTTCTTGTGGTTTTGATGATTCCGCGATGATGATTTTTTACAGAGATCCGAAGGAGGATTGTTCGTAGACATGAATAGTTTTCTTGCTTTCGGGAAGGATTACGTTTCTTGGAATTATGAGAAGACTGGGAACCCTGTTTATCTTCATATCAAGCAGACGCCTAAGTCTGTTCCCGAGGATCGTCCTCTTAAGAAACCCACTCTGCTCGCTATTGGTATTTTACAATGATTCCAATGCTGTATCTATTATACTGATTTTTGAACCAAAGAAAGGGAGGTTGATTTTGAACTGTTTATCAATTCGCAGGAGTTGATGGAGGATTTGACAACAATGAGCCTGAGTACGAGGAGTCTTACAGCATATTCATACTTCCGGATTTTGTTTCACTTCCATTTCCTTCTGTTGAACTACCAGAGAAGGTGTTTGCAATGTGTTTTTTTGATTTTAGTTGTGTTGTCAGAGAGGGTTTATAGCAAATACCATGGCATGTCTTTAGCTTTCTTTCTTTGGTATTTTGTATTTGCAGGTTAGGATTGCGGTCGATACTGTAGTGAATGCTGTTGGTGCTGAGCGGAAAGAGCAAGTTGCAGCTTGGACAGCTGAGAAAAAGCAAGTTAGTCAACATGCATTGACACTGCAGCAAATCAAGAGTGGCATTGTCATTTCTCC
>NC_025699.1:11687029-11707957 GCF_000633955.1 Camelina sativa | reverse complement strand
GCTTGGACAGCTGAGAAAAAGCAAGTTAGTCAACATGCATTGACACTGCAGCAAATCAAGAGTGGCATTGTCATTTCTCCCTCTGGTTGGAAATGCGCCAAGTGTGATAAGACAGAGAATCTCTGGCTTAATCTTACCGATGGAATGATTCTCTGTGGAAGAAAAAACTGGGATGGAACTGGTGGAAACAACCATGCAGTTGAGCACTACAAAGAGACTGCCTACCCTCTTGCTGTTAAGCTTGGAACAATCACAGCTGACTTAGAAGCAGCAGGTACAGTTATCTTGTTTCCTATATCTAGTTTTAGTTCACTCTGTTGTGGATGTCTTTATTTTTTTAACTCTGAGTAATGTAAAGACTTGTGATATTAGAATTGGCCTTTTTGAAAAGTTTCTAGGTACTCTTTAGCCGCTTTACATATGTGTTCAATAATACTGATATCTGCCCTTAAGGCAAAGCCATCATGTAGGTGATACCTTTTTAGTATGTCATGATTCATTGCATGTGGCTGGAGCTTTCAGAGCTTTGATGTTGTATATTTTCTACACCGTGCCTATGAAAAAAAGATGTTGGATCCCTTATTCATAAAACCAGATTAGCCGCTAGACTTCCCTGTTGTGTATGGCTAGTATCAGTTGATAGTTCTCTCTTTGGGCCGGAGAGGGGGACTTCATGCATCACTTTGGTTTTTTTTTTGTTGATACATGTGGATTATTATGTTCTTTGGATGGGTTTTGATTTCTTCAGCACTAATGATTGCTAATATTTTGGCAACGCAGATGTTTATTCATATCCGGAAGATGACAGTGTTTTGGACCCGCTCCTGGCTGAGCATCTGGCCCATTTTGGAATAGACTTCTCGTCGATGCAGAAGGTTAGTAATGATGATTCATGGTTCTGCTAAAGTATAAAAGTCAAGACTGCATCTTGTCTGGCACTTTATATTGTTGTTGTCTGTAGTTATGAATTTTGTATACGGCATCTTTATCAGAGACTCAAGCTATAGTGCTATGGTTTGTGTAGATATCCTTCCTGAGTCGCATTGGCAAGTGCTGATTGTACTAGAAAGCTTATGTCTCGAGTTCATTTATTTTCTTGAGTGCTATGGTTTGTAAGATACCTTCCTGTGTCGCATTGGTCAACTGCTGGGTGAAATAAAAAGCTGATGTCTTGTGTTCATTTCTTTCTTCAGTATCAATTGCCACTAAAGAACTGTACATATGTGGAATATGTATGTGGCTAAATGTTTCTTTACCAAGAGCAAGTAGACTCACATCAGTATTATTGCATAGTGCACTTGGAGAACGTAATTTTAGGTTGTTTTGAGACAATATTCCATTCACGCGTGCAGTCTAATAACTTGTATTTGTTGCGTCATGAACGTCTTAACATTTACTAAACGCTTTTTTTTTTTTGTCTTCTCACTATTCCTTGCTGCATGTACATCTTAAGTTCACCTGTCTTTGTTTTCCAGTTTATACTGCCTGATCATCTTCTTTGCTAAAAGATATCCTATTCTGATAGAACAGCTTTCATCTGAATAATATTAAGTTTCTTGGGATGTTTGCTACTCTGTTCACAGACTGAAATGACAACTGCCGAAAGAGAACTTGATCAAAATACAACTTTTGATTGGAACCGTATACAAGAGAGTGGAAAAGAATTGGTACCAGTTTTTGGACCTGGATATACCGGACTTGTCAATCTTGGGAACAGGTACTCTTAGTGATGATATTTTATTCAGGGATTTCGTTTCCTTGTANATAGTGCACTTGGAGAACGTAATTTTAGGTTGTTTTGAGACAATATTCCATTCACGCGTGCAGTCTAATAACTTGTATTTGTTGCGTCATGAACGTCTTAACATTTACTAAACGCTTTTTTTTTTTTGTCTTCTCACTATTCCTTGCTGCATGTACATCTTAAGTTCACCTGTCTTTGTTTTCCAGTTTATACTGCCTGATCATCTTCTTTGCTAAAAGATATCCTATTCTGATAGAACAGCTTTCATCTGAATAATATTAAGTTTCTTGGGATGTTTGCTACTCTGTTCACAGACTGAAATGACAACTGCCGAAAGAGAACTTGATCAAAATACAAATTTTGATTGGAACCGTATACAAGAGAGTGGAAAAGAATTGGTACCAGTTTTTGGACCTGGATATACCGGACTTGTCAATCTTGGGAACAGGTACTCTTAGTGATGATATTTTATTCAGGGATTTCGTTTCCTTGTAGATGTCTTATGCCCATTTCATTTCCTTTGCCAGTTGCTACTTGGCAGCTACGATGCAAGTTGTTTTCTCTACCCATTCATTTATTTCAAGGTAGATGCCATTGCCCATATTTCTTGTTTTTTTTTTCACTTGTATAACTTAAATCGAAACAAACCTTTTGCTTCTTATATCCACTATATAGTAACTTTTGGTTCTGAGATTGTTGCAGATACTTTTCGCATCAGAGCTTAAAGATGGCTTTTGAGATGGCTCCTGCTGATCCAACTTTGGACCTCAATATGCAATTGTGAGTTATTGTTATAACAAATGTTACTACGTTTATGCTCTGGACTTTCTGAAATCATGTGGTTGAACTTTTGACATTGTATTGATGAAAGGGTTTTAAGATTATATTTGTGTATACCCTGTATCTGCATGATACATGCTTTAGTTTCTGTTTTTTAATTGTTTGATTTAATATGATCTGCACTTCTGTTTCTCATCTGGTTTCCATGAGGACAATTGCATGGCAATTTGCATATTTATTTCCTTCTCCTTACACTGTTGGTTATGTTGGTTGCAGAACAAAGCTTGGACATGGTTTACTCTCTGGGAAGTACTCTATTCCTGCAACACAGGTATGACTATATCAGGAATTTTTTTTGCTTGCATACATAAATATTATCTAAACCACCTCTTAGGGCCTCAGTACATTGATTTTGCCATTCNCTTTTTTTTTTTTGTCTTCTCACTATTCCTTGCTGCATGTACATCTTAAGTTCACCTGTCTTTGTTTTCCAGTTTATACTGCCTGATCATCTTCTTTGCTAAAAGATATCCTATTCTGATAGAACAGCTTTCATCTGAATAATATTAAGTTTCTTGGGATGTTTGCTACTCNTTCTATATGATGATTAGATTCGTTATTGATCTTTCAATAGAAACCGTTGATTAATCAAGAGCTTTAGAAGCATATCAATGTTTTTATTCTAGTGGGTTTTTTTCCGGGCTTTATGGTAGTTCCTCATTTTTAGTCATTTTTCACTCTTAGAGGCTTTCATTTTTGGTATGACTTGTGCCTTGTGTGGTTAATAAATACAGGCCAGCACAGCTAAGAAACAAATGCTTGAAGTCCTTTGTTTGACTTTTTAATAAATATATGTATGTGAATGGCCACAATTTGTTTTGCATACCCCCCTTGTGTTGATTTCTGATGACTTCACATTTTTTTTAATCGGTAATAGAGCCAAGAGGGAATACCTCCTCGCATGTTCAAAAACGTAATTGCTGCGAGCCACGCAGAATTCTCTTCTATGAGACAGCAGGTGAAAACCATGTCTTCTTAAATGTTCGGAGTTTTGTTTATTTTCGTACTTGTATTTGAATGATGCTCCTTTTCGGCATCTGTCAACGAAATTACCTATGTTTCGACACTAACTAGCACCATTTTGTATCGTAGGATGCTCTTGATTTTTTCCTCTATATGGTAGGCAAGGTTGAGCGTGCCAACAGCACGACGCCAGATTTAGACCCCTCGAGGAGCTTCAAGTTTGGGATAGAAGAAAAGATCCTTTGTCCATCTGGAAAGGTTTCATATAATAAGAGGGATGACTGTATTCTTTCTTTGAACATTCCGTTGCATGAGGCAACTAATAAAGGTATATCCTGTTCGTCTGTCTCTGTTCCCCTTCCTATGTCATTTGGTGTGTTTCTTAATTTTGTTGTCTTTGTTTTGCTGAATGTTTGGTGATCAAGATGAATTAGAAGCCTTTAACAAGCAGAAAGCAGGAAAAGGATTGGAAGAAAATGATATGTGAGTTAATTAACTCAAGTTTAATATGTTCGTATTTTCTCTGCTTATCTAAGATATTTATCTTCAGCAGGGCAAGTGATGAAATCGTACGACCACGCGTTCCTTTAGAAGCTTGTTTAGCAAATTTTGTATCATCAGAGCAGATTGAGGATTATTATAGCTCTGCTCTGAAGGGGAGGACAACAGCTATCAAGTATGATATTTTTTTGCTGAGTGAATTCAAGTGCACCAAGAATAAAATGAAAGTAAGTTTTTAAGGGTGTATTTTTGGTTTCCATTTCATGCAGGACTACTGGTTTGACATCTTTCCCAGATTATTTGGTTTTGCACATGCGGAAGTTTGTTATGGAGGAAGGCTGGGTGCCAAAGAAACTTGGTCTCTTTCTGATACACAGTTCCTTGTAATGTTCCCCTACTGGCCCTGTATATAAATACTTATTAGCTTTTTCTTGATTTGCTGAGGCAGATGTGTACATTGATGTTCCGGATGTTATTGATATCAGCCACATGCGTAGCAAAGGACTCCAACCTGGGGAAGAACTGTTGCCAGATGGCGGTACGTCGTTATATTTATTACAAGAATTGTGTTTCATGATTCACATACATAATGATTGACTTAATTTATTGATTGTTTCGATCTCAGTGCTACTTCTTCGAATGTCATGACTACTGGCCTTTTTGAACCTATCTTGGATTAGTACTCAGTTTATTAATCATTTAAAAGTACCAGCATACCTTAAACTGTTTCTTTATCATGGCAGTTACTTTCTAAGAAGGGAAGTCTGTGTACTGTTGCATCCTGTACACCATGGCTGTAATAAATCATCCTTAATCGTCAAATCACTTAAATACATTTCCAAGCAGATAAATTTTGCTGGAATTTTAACAGTCAAACTACATGTCTGCTGCGTNTTTTTTTTTTTTTTTTTTTTTTTTTTTTTATCACAGAGGAGTTTTCTTTCTTTTAGACTGCATTCACTAGCTACTTATTTGGGTTGTTTTCAGTAATTTGATTACGTTTTTTTTTCTTTTGCATGTCATAGTTGTTTTAGAGTCTTTGTGTTCTATTCTTTATTTCCTTGTCCACTCTCCATTCATTTATTATATTGTCAGATAAACAAAACTTGTAATTCTCCCTGTAATTTTGTTGGATGTTGGATTTTTTTTGCATACAGTTCCAGAAGAAGTGATGGAATCAGCGAAGCCTGTGGCAAATGAGGAGATAGTTGCACAACTTGTCTCAATGGGATTTAACCAGCTTCATTGCCAGAAAGCTGCCATAAATACTTCCAATGCTGGGGTTGAAGAGGCAATGAACTGGTTACTTTCTCACATGGATGATCCAGGTAATTGAAAACACCAGTCTTGTAGTTAAGGCTCAACTTCACTCATCAAACTATATCATGTTACGTTTGGAGACCAATTTCTAATACGATGAGGCATTATGTTTCGTAGACATCGATGCACCGATCTCACATCAAACATCGGACGTTGATCAATCAAGCGTTGATACCTTACTCTCCTTTGGTTTTGCTGAAGATGTTGCTCGAAAGGCACTAAAAGCTTCGGTATAATACTTTTGAGCAAATTAGTTGCAGTACTGCGAGGCTCTTTTTTTCTTTACTCTGATCACTGAAATTGTCTTCTTCTTTTTGTTTTTTTGGTTTTCTTAATCAGGGAGGAGATATTGAGAAAGCAACAGATTGGATATTCAACAACCCTAATGCATCTGTTTCAGACATGGATGTTTCCTCTAGCAATTCAGCGCAGACTCCGGCTCAAAGTGCATTACCAGATGGAGGAGGGAGTTAGTTTCTTAAACCCTCCTTTTTAGTCTTTCGATCTCATTTTGCAAAACAAATCTTAGTGTGTTTTTTTCAATGTTTTCACGAGAATAATTCCTAACTCTAAGAATATGATCTTTAACTGCAGAATACAAGCTGTTTGGAATAGTAAGTCACATGGGAACATCAGTTCACTGTGGGCATTACGTGGCTCACATATTGAAAGAAGGTCGTTGGGTGATTTTCAATGACAGCAAAGTTGGTATCTCGACTGACCCACCTAAAGACATGGGTTACGTCTACTTCTTCCAGCGGATCGACGGCTGATTAATTCTGTCTCAAAGACAAAAAAAAAAAAAACTAATCCTTTCCTTTTTTTAGTAGAAACTTTTTAAGGTCGATAGGGTTTTCTTTTTTAAGATGTGGATTGAGGTGTCCCCATCCCATGGGTGATGATGACATGGTTCGGTTCCAAAATCTTACTTGTGGATTAGTAAATTTGGTTGACTATGAAATCTGTGGAAATTCTTCACAAATTTGACGTCCCCTTTAAATAGCCAAAAAAATTATCATTCTCTTTTCTTCTTTTCAATATGCTTTTGCTTGGCTTCCACATTGATGAATTAGACCAAAGAAGTAATCATTTTTTGGTTTGCATGCCGCATTGTTTGAACCTGACGAGTCAAGGAGGAGAGGGGGTTGTTTCCGTTTTTTTTTTCCCGGTTAAATTTGTGAGAATCGTAACCAAAACCTAATGACAAGCGTTACAGGAGGGAGTATATGATTGATATCTCTCTTCTCCCAAATCAAAACACGTGTTCTTCATTTCCTCGATACTCTTCTCCATTTCCAAAAAAAAAGAAAATCAAAAGCCGCAAAATAAAAAAGAGTGAGTGATGAAACTGTTACCTAATTTGTTGGGGAGTTTTAATTGCCTGTCATCGGAATCTCTTGCCGTTATCTTATTCTTCTTCTACTACTTATGAGAGGAGGTAACTGACAAATATAGAGAATTGGTGAATCGAATCATGTTCGAAGCGTTACAATCTTTTAGTGATTGATGGTGCACAAAAGCGGGAATCAGAATAGAATCGATTTTTTTTATCTCTTATGATTTGATGAACATAAATGTGGGTCAAATTTGTTTTCTTTGGATTTGTTGTTTCATTTATATAAAAAAAACCTTAAAAAGACTCACTTTTTATGATTTTTCTCCATTTTAAAGGGTAAGCTGGATGAAACAGGTCATGCATAGTTTCATGGATCATTTGTGACTTTTTTTCGCTGCAATCAGCAGCTGCGTCTTTTTGTCACAGGTTTGGTTTCCAGGAAAACTATTTTTCTTTCTCTCCCTTTGCATTGATATTGATGCAGCGCATCTTTATGTTGTCTTCTTTTATTTCCTTTTTCTCGTTGGGCTTTGTTTTGTTTAAGTTTCTTGGGCTTTACGTTTTGTCTCAAACTCCTTTGAGTCGGTTTGTGACCTAGGGTTCTTTGCTTATTTTGTTTAAATAGCCTCTTAGCGTCATTAGCAAGGGAAGACTTTATTGAATAATACTTTAAGCTTTAAGCTTTTCCTTTTATCTCTTGTTAATCGGCTATTCTTTGAATCAACGATTCACGAGATCGTCTTTTGTTCGGTTATTCTTTGAATCAACGAACGACAAGACCACCCTTCTGTTCGGCTATTCATCGGAATCAACGAACATAAGGTTTTATATCAACTACGCTGCGCCAGTTTTGGTATCAGAGCCAGGTTAGTGACTTTATCTTTGAGAACAGGCGTATTGCGTATTTGGCCAATCTGTGAAGAGTACCGGTTTTAATATATTTATGTTGGCTAATCATTGGTGAATTGGGGATTGGTGCGGTGGTCAGTCAACAGTCACGTCCTGTGGGAAATGACACCGTCTTGAATGGCATCAGGCGTACCGATTCGGCTCTAATACCAACTGACGTTTGTGAATACTCTTCACAGTGGAACAATGATTAGCCAATCTAATCTAGGGTTTTCAACATAGGCCAAATACGCAATATTGAAAGCTTCAATCAAAGATTTGTGAAAAGGTTCGTTGTTGTTCAGGTGTGAATAGACTATGATTAGCCAATCTAATCTAGGAACAGTTTGTTTCATATGCTTCCATTTCTTTCAGATTGTTTCATATGCTACATAGAATCTGCATTTTCTTTATTCTGCATTTTGGGAAATGGCACAATCAAGAAGCTAAAGTTGGCATTGTTTGTCTTCTCTCTGTTCACTAATATTGTCACCTGTATAGGTATATGTAAGTAAGGTTTCTTGAAATTCATGCTCAAAATTGTGGGTTTATATGAATATGAATGCTCAGATCACATCAATGCACTTTAAGTTCTTTGCAGAGAGTGTTCAGTTTTAACTTTTAAGTCAGTCCATGTATTAGTTAGTTACTCTGCCGGTAAACTATTTCCTAGTAAATCGTGACTATGAACTGTTGATATGTACTGTTATTTCAGTTTTAACTTTTAAGTCATTTTCAAACCGTTTTACTTGGTTCTGATGGGTGCTTGGTATTTCTTTCCAGTCTTTTTGGTCCTTAAAGGGCACTGATTTCTTTGTGAATCTCTTTTATGTGTTAATCATTTTTTTTTTGCTGCAGAGGACTAGCAACAGAGCAAACAGAAAATGGTCAAAACTTGTTCTCAGCGGATCAAGCGGATGAGTGCCGTAGATGCAATTGACTTGCGGTCTCGAGTCTCTGTCAAATATATCCGGTATTGTAAGACAATTAGCAAGTACCTTGCAGAGCTGCAGTTATCTGAATCAAGAAAGAATCCATCATTTATAGTTTGTCCTACTATGGAGACAACAATGAAGTTGTATTCGATGGATGCAAGGAGTTTTAGACGTTCCCTCCTCAACACTATTGATCCATCTCAAAGAAGCCATGAGGAGTCCATGTACATGATATCATCCTCTAACGGAATCATCTGCTGTGTAAATACATTTTGTGACAAAGACGTAGAAAACAAGTTTTGTGATCTGCAGATATGGATATGCAACCCTTGTACGAGGGAAACTCTCCTTCTTCCCAAAGGGAGATCCTCATTTGGGATTGAACCAAGTGTTGGAGTGGCTTATGGCTCCGACATTAGTGACTATAGAATTTTCCGTATATTCTGCGTTAGAAAGGAAATTCCTAAAGAAAAGGTGACCGTAAAGGGATATTATTTTCAAGAAGGTCAAGTTGTTTATGCTTTAGCATTTGAATGTGAGGTGTATTCGTCCAGCAATGGTTCTTGGAAAAACATCGGCTCCGTGCCTTGTGTTCCTATGTGTTCTGGTCTTAGGCCATACAGAACTGGTCATATTTTTGTTGGAGGTAAAATATACTGGCTGGTATCGTTAGATGAGCCAGGTGAGATCCTCTCAGTGGATTTGGAAGGGAGATTTGAGGTTATAAACTTGCCTGAGTATTCAGATGGTCTAAAGGGTGAAGACAAGATCACAGAGGCAACTCATCTAATCATTTTTCAAGGATCTCTCGCATTGTTTGTTCTACATCCAGGCAAGATGGATATTTGGGTCTGGAAAGACGAGGGTGAGAAATATAGTTGGGACCCTGTACTGACGATTAAAACTCCAATCAGAGATGAAGAACTGGTTTTATCTGTAACTTCATTAAAGAACAATATCATATGTGTGACTGAGACACACTGGCGTATATATGATGTGGAGACTAAAATCTGGAGGAAGACAAGGGGCCCTCGGACTGGATTTACGAATCCGGCTGTATTCCCATTCACCGAAAGCATTCTTCCATGTAAGTTGTGTTTATATGATGATACTGTGTTTCTTCCTTTGTTTGCCATGTAATCCGCTTTGATCTGTTGTTTGGTGAATCAGGTAATGGTGGTGTAGGACTGTAGATGGAACATGAAGAGTATCTGATGCAGAGATTGTTGAATTGGAAGGCTATGTGTTTCTCTGAGGAGCTGTCATATTGGTTTGGGGTTTAATACTTTTTTTGTTTCTGTCAGTTTGTCTCTCTTTTTTTTTCCTCTTCTTTTTCTTTAAACTTGGTTTTATACAGTTTCTTACTTGAAGCTTCATTGATACTAATAATAAGCCGTGGGTGCTGTCTCTAAACAAAGTTTTAATGCTATGGTGTGGTTCACCTGTTGTTGTTATTTGATATATTAGTGTGCTGATTTTGAGTTCTCTCTCCTTTCGGCTCAAAACGACCTTAGGGCCATTTTTTTCTCACTACATCAAATTATATCATATTAAACCGAGTTTGTTTACGTTTGAAGAATGCAATTTTTTACCAATGTCGGCAGTTTCAGGGGTTAGGCATATATATACAATGATGTAGATAGGAAAATGATGTAGTAGATCAATAGGGGTCATTCATTGCTTGTAAACATTTATAGTAATCAATGACAACTTTGACAATGACAACTTTTGTAGTAATCAAATGACAACTTTCACTATAATCGAAACAAAATATTTGAAAAAGACTATACCGCGTCTTTGAAAAATATAAATCTAGTGTTTTGTGAAGAAGGTATATAGTAAGTATAGTTTTCATGAAAATGATTTTTTTTAACAGGCTAACCGACGACTATTCGCAAAGAAGAAGTCATACTAAAATTTATATATGCACACTTGTTTATTCAGAAAATATGCGATTGGTTTAATATTTGAACTTGTAGGAGTTATTGTCGCAGTGACACAACAACCCCAAAACATTGTATTATCCAATATCCACTTACATTACATATATCTTCTACGAAGCATGTCATTTTTGTTGACTTGTGTTGTCGATCAATTTTATAAAAGCACATCAATGATTTACGGTTTCAATTTTGTGAATAGAGTTGTAAATAAATATATTGTTGTATAAGCTTGACATAGCTTGAGGCCAAAGATAAGTATATTTAGGAGAAAAGCTAAATATACATATTTGAGATTTAAGAGATATCTAATAAGTTAGTTTTCCAATTTGGTTTAGGAAACTTTGTCTAAGGTCTTTACTATATAAGAAGATGCAAGGGTGTTGCATAACTTATGAGTTTAAGAGAGAGCAAGAGAGAACTTTAGGTTTTGAGTGATTTTCCTAAAGCTTAATAAAAGAGAGTAATTCTTTTGATATTGTGTTCTTAAATTCTTTGAAGTTCTTGTGTTCTAGTTCTTTATTTGGTATCAGAGCAAAACTAGAATCTAAGTTCTTCCGTTTGAAATCGCAAACATGAGTGATATCGTTGTGGCTAAACCGAAAGAAAGCAATCTCTCGTCCATACAATGTCCTATGCTTACCATCACCAACTACACCGTGTGGTCCATGCGTATGAGGATTACGCTCAAAGTACATAAGGTCTGGGAAGCTATAGAACCAGGAACGACCGATGTTGAGAAGGATGACATGGCGAGAGCTCTTCTTTTCCAGTCCATAGCGGAGGTGCTGATTCTATAAGTTGGAGATCTCAATAATTCTAAAGCAGTTTGGGATGCGATCAAAGCAAGATATGTTGGTGCTGACAGGGTCAAAGAAGCACGATTACAAACTCTTCTGGCCGAATTTGACCGACTCAAGATGAAAGAATCTGACACTATCGATGCTTTCGCCGGTAAGCTCTCAGAATAGTCAACAAAATCTGCTGCCTTAGGAGAAACCATTGAAGAACCAAAACTTGTCAAGAAATTCCTTATGAGCTTGCCAAGAAAGCGATACATACATATTATTGCTTCACTTGAACAAGTGCTTAATCTTCATACCACAAGTTTTGAAGACATCGTGGGAAGGCTGAAAACCTATGAGGAGCGGATATCTGCCAAAGAAGAGGATGAACAATCAAATGATCAAGGAAAACTCATGTATGCTAATACGGACTTTCAGCCTTACCAAGGGAACTATGGCTCAGGTGGAAGAGGTAGAGGTCAAGGAGGACGGTTTAATGGTTGAGGACGAGGAAGAGGACGTTTTTGGAATCAATCAAACGGAGGATATAGGCAAGAGCGAGACAAGTCTAAGGTGGTGTGTTTTCGGTGTTATAAAATAGGACATTATGCATCAGAATGTCCAGATAGGTTGCTTAAACTCCAAGAAACACGAGAGAATGATCAAGAGGACACCAAAGAAGCTGAGGAACTCATGATACATGAAGTCGTCTACCTGAATGAGAAGAATGTGACACCAAAAGATTTCGAAAAACATGACACCAGTGTCTGGTATCTTGATAATGGAGCGAGCAATCATATGTCCGGAAATCTCACATACTTCTCCAAGCTTGACAAGACGGTCACAGGTAAGGTGCGGCTCGGGGATGATTCACGCATCGATATAAGAGGAAAAGGTTCAGTTCTTTTTATCACAAAGAATGGAGACAAGAAAATTCTGGCAGATGTCTACTATATACCGGACTTAAAGAGCAATATCATAAGCTTGGGGCAGGCTACAGAATCGGGATGTGATGTAAGAATGAAGGAAGACTACCTCACACTGCATGATCGAAACGGTATTCTATTGGTATAGGCTACAAGATCAAAAAATCGTTTGTACAAAGTCCTTATGGAAGGTGGCGAAACCAATAAATGTCTGCAGTTGATGGCGTAGAGTGATTCTACTAGATGGCATGAAAGGTTAGGACATGTTGGTCTAGAAACCATAAAGAAGATGATACAAAAGGAGCTGGTAATTGGTATACCAAATATACCAATTGAAAAGGAAACATGTGTCTCTTGTCTACTCGGAAAGCAAACACGGCGAATCTTCCCTCAGTCAACATCTTTCCGTGCATCAAAGCTACTCGAACTCATCCATGGTGATCTGTGCGGTCCTATTACACCCTCTACGTCTGCTCGAAACAGGTACATCTTTGTCGTAATTGACGATCACTCACGCTATATGTGGTCGCTACTCTTGAGAGAGAAGAGCGATGCATTTGAAAAATTCAAGAAGTTCAAGGCAATGGTCGAACAAGAAACAGGAGAGTCCATTAAAACGTTTTGAACAGATAGGGGAGGAGAGTTTACGTCTCATGAGTTTCAAGATTTCTGTGATGATTCTGGTATTACAAGACACTTGACAGCGCCATACACGCCTCAACAAAACGGGGTGGTCGAACGTCGAAATAGAACACTCTTGGAGATGACTAGAAGTATACTAAAACAGATGGACATGCCAAATTATCTTTGGGGTGAAGCTGTGAGACATGCTACCTATCTCATCAATAGAGTTGCAACTAGAGCCTTAGACACAAAGACTCTGTATGAAGTTCTCAAGGGAAGAAAGCCGGTCGTTGACCATCTGCGTGTCTTCGGGTGTGTGTGTTATGCTAGAACAGAGGTTCAACATCTTAAGAAACTTGATGATAGGTCTCGAGTCTTGGTGCATCTTGGTATTGAACCAGGCTCAAAAGCCTATCGCCTGTTGGATCCAACAAGTAAGAAAGTCGTGGTGAGCAGAGATGTAATATTTGATGAGAGTAAAAGCTGGACTTGGAGTTATCTAGGAAGGAAGACACATGAAGATGGTGGAACATTTAAGATAAGCTTTGAGGAGTTTGGTAATAATGGAATTAGAGGCGAAAATAATGAAGACATGGAGAGAAACAAAGAAGAAAGTCACCAAGGAGATAGCTTCGATGACAACGGTCGAGCTGAAACAGAGCCTGAAACAGAACCAGAAACAGAGAGTGTACAAGATGAAGAACAAGATCAACCTCAGCCACAGTTACGAGCATCATCGCGACCCAAGACAAAACCTAAGTACTTAGAAGATTACGTGTTGTTCGCTGAAGCTGAAAGTGAACATCTCTTGATGGTCATAGATGGAGAACCGTGTGAGTTTGCGGAAGCAGAAAAATCAGAAGCTTGAAAGGAGGCTTGTAATGAAGAGATTGCATCAATAACAAGGAACAAGACTTGGGATTTGGTTGATCGTCCTGTGGGAATGAAACCAATAGGGTTAAAGTGGGTTTTCAAACTAAAGCGAAATTCTGATGGGAGTATTAACAAACACAAAGCAAGACTCGTAGCCAAAGGATATGTTCAGAGACATGGAGTTGATTTTGATGAAGTCTTCGCGCCAGTTGCCCGTATTGAAACAGTTCGGTTTATCATTGCACTAGCAGCTTCGCAAAGTTGGGAGATACATCACCTGGATATAAAAACCGCATTTCTTCATGGGGAGCTAAAAGAGACAGTGTATGTTACTCAGCCTGAAGGATATGTGATCAAAGGAAGTGAGGATAAGGTATACAGACTGAACAAGGCACTCTATGGGCTAAAACAGGCGCCAAGAGCATGGAACACAAAGCTAAACAAAATTCTTAAGGACTTGAATTTTGTTAAATGCTTCAAAGACCCTTCTCTGTATCGAAAGCAAGAAAAAGAGCACCTCCTCCTTGTAGCCGTGTATGTTGATGATCTATTGGTAACAGGTTCTAGTCTAAGCATTATTCTAGATTTCAAAAGAGGAATGGCATCTAAGTTTGAGATGAGTGATCTTGGTAGATTGACTTATTACCTCGTCATTGAAGTAGTTCAACACAAAGATGGATTCACGTTGAGCCAAGAAAGGTATGCAGAAAAAATATTAAGTGAAGTTGGAATGGCAGAGTGTAATTCGGTTCACATACCAATGGATGCTGGGTTAAAGTTATCTAAAGCAGCAGAGGAGCGAAGCATCGACGAGACAGAGTACAGAAGAAACATTGGCTGTCTTCGCTACCTACTTCACATGCGACCAGACCTCTCGTATTGTGTTGGAATGCAAAGCAGATACATGCACGAACCCAAAGAATCTCATGGAGTTGCCTTGAAACAAGTCATTAGGTATTTGCGCGGAACTTCGTCATATGGTCTCACATATTCTCGAAGAAACAGAACAAGTCTCATCGGTTATAGCGACAGCAGTCACAATGGAGATAAAGACGATGGTAGGAGCACAACAGGTCACATCTTTTATCTAAATGATAGTCCTATTACCTGGTGTACTCAGAAACAAGACACTGTTGCAATGTCTTCATATGAGGCTGAATTCATGGCTGCAACCGAAGCCGGAAAGCAAGCGATTTGGCTTCAAGATTTGCTTAGTGAAGCTACTGGTTTCCCTTGTGTGAAAACATCAGTCTTAATGGACAACAAGTCAGCAATAGCTCTTACAAGGAATCTTGTTTTTCATGGCAGAAGCAAATATATACATAGGAGGTATCATTTCATAAGAGAATGTGTTGAGAATGGGCAAATTGAAGTAGAGCATGTTCCTGGAACAGAGCAAAAGGCAGATATATTAACAAAGGCATTTGGAAGAATCAAGTTTAAAGAAATGAGGGATCTCATTGGTGTACAAGACTTGAAGAAGAAGGAGTTCAAGCTTAAGGGGGAGAATGTTGTATAAGCTTGACAAAGCTTGAGGCCAAAGACAAGTATATTTAGGAGAAAAACTAAATATACATATTTGAGATTTAGGAGATATCTAATAAGTTAGTTTTCCAATTTGGTTTAGGAAATTTGTCTAAGGTCTTTACTATATAAGAAAATGCAAAGGTGTTGCATAACTTATGAGTTTAAGAGAGAGCAAGAGAGAACTTTAGGTTTTGAGTGATTTTCCTAAAGCTTAATAAAAGAGAGTAATTCTTTTGATCTCATGTTCTTAAATTCTTTGAAGTTTTTGTGTTCTAGTTCTTTATATATTCGTTATAGGCAATAAAAATATCAAATTCTAGTAAATTATGTTTGGAATAAGAATAACTACATAAAAATTCGTAAACGCGATGTTCGCTTTCCATACTTGAACCGGTTATATTTTAAAGTATTTTTTTTGGTGGTATGTTCTCATTATTGTTTAACTGATTCAAAGCCAAACATATAATTCGTTTGTATGAAATTATGAATTATCCTCCCTTGAGGCCTTNAAAAAAAAAAAAAAAAAAAAAAAAAAAAAAAAAAAAAAAAAAAAAAAAAAAAAAACTAGAGAGTAGGATGTGTAGGGGATTTATGAAGAAGGATTGCTAAAAAACACTCTGCCTCTCCCTATTACTCTCTCTTCCTTTGTGTCTTGTACATTTAAAATTAGATAATGGAATTTCAAATAGAATTGGTTGATGGGAAAATATATGAAAAAAGGAATAAATGATTCATTGGTGGAATTAATATGAAGAAAATGGAGCTAACACGCGACAAAAAAAAAAAAAATACTAATCAAAACAACAATTTGAGAATCAAAACAAAATAAAAATTCAAGACCATCAGTGAACCATTTAACGAATGGCAACGAAGACTAGCAAATTCATCAAAACACAAATCGGGAAAGAGCTTCTTGATAATGGAAAAGAAGAATCAGATTTCATCGTTTTAGTCCCTTTCTTACGATCATCGGCTCCACCACCAAGATCATCAGCACTAACATCAATCCCTTCGTCAGTCATATTGTACTTTGTCAAAATAGATTTCTTCATTTGAACCCCTTTCTTTTGAGCTATAACTCCATCACCGTTGACTTCGACATCAGCACCCACATTAATCCCACGGCTCTTAGATTTCCAAAACACACTCCTGAATCTCACTCGAGTCTTCAGATCCAACCTGAAAACCGCCGACCCATTAGGCAAAACCGCTCGTAGAACCGTCTGGTTGTTCAAAGGCAATACTTGACCCCACTTCCTGGCCTTCTTCTTGTGCCCTTGGTAGAACTTAGGCACTGTGTAGTTACCAACAAAGACAAGAGCAGAGGAGTTGGTCTTGGTCGTCGTGTTGGTGGTGAAGAAGGTCAGGTGGACATCGTCGTAGTAGATTCCTAGGACTTTGTTTGGATTGTCGCAACGAACCATGAAGCTGAGAGTGGTATTGTCACGTGAGTTCAGGTTTTGTTGAGGGCGGGAACGTAAAAGTTTTGGACTGAGCATTTGGGTTTGCCGGCACGGAGATAGAGCCATATGGCGAGACAAGAGAGACCAACTGTGAAAATGAACTTCAAGAAGCAGCTACAAATTTCTTTTCCAAGTTCTTCTTCTCGATCCACCATTTTTTGTTTTCAAGTTCTTGATACTTTTTTTTTTTTGGTGAAAGATGAAAAATATGTTATAGTGAGAAACTCAAATCTCGACAAAGTAATGGTCACTATAATATAGTGAGAAAGATATATAGTAGATTTCAACTTTTCATGGCACAAACAAAATTGATATTTAACAAAGACTAGGAACTATTCCCAAAGCAGAAGTCATACTAAATATATATTTAGCACACTTGTTTATTCAACATTGCGATTGGTTTATTATTTTAACTTGTAATTTAAGTTATTGTCGTACTGACACAAGAAGAGGTAAGATAACAACAACCCCCAAAATATTGTATTATCCAAATATCCCCTTTTCTCTATGAAGCATGTGATTTCTATTGACCTTTGGTCGATCAATTTTGTTAGATAAAAATACATAAATGGTTTATTCGTTATGGCAATAGAAGTATCAAATGATCTAGTAATTTTATTTGGAATACATAAAAATTCGTAAGTGCAGTGTTCCCTTTCCATATTTGAACGGTTATATATATTCAATGTTATATTTCTATTATGTACATTTTTTTGGTGGTACGTTCTTATTGTTCATTGATTTGAAGCCTCAACATATATATAACTGAATCTTGTACATTTAAAAATGGATAATTTTATTTGGAATACATAAAAATTCGTAAGTGCAATGTTCCCTTTCCATATTTGAACGGTTATATATATTCAATGTAGTCCCGGCTCAAGAAAATTGTGGTCCCTGAGCTGGAAAATAGAAAAAGGGCCATTTTCCTTATGTTTTTTTGAAGTAAAAATTTTTGGACCCTTTTTTGTGAAGAAAAAAAACAAAAATTTGAATGGACCCTGTGCTCTAGCACCTCTGGCACATGCCTAGAGCCGGGGCTGATTCAATGTTATATTTATATCATGTACATTTTTTTGATGGTACGTTCTTATTGTTCATTGATTTGAAGCCTCAACATATATATAACTGAATCTTGTACATTTAAAAATGGATAACTTTATTTAGAATACATAAAAATTCGTAAGTGCAGTGTTCCCTTTCCATATTTGAGCGGTTATATATATTCACTGTTATATTTCTATTATGTACACTAAGAAAGCGACCCGTGCGTTGCCGCACGGGGAGGTGAAATCCTAAATTGAAATTTAATATTTGTAATTCATCCTAAATTCTTTTTTTTTCTCATTAAATTTGATCGTTTTCACTTCTTACTATTGCTTTCTGCTGATTAAAAAGCCAAAGATTCATTTCAATGTTATTATATTTTATGTTGTCACACACAAAAGTTAGCCTTTTTTAGAGCTTGATTTACTATGAACATTACTTTTAACCATATATAAAATTTCACTTATGTTTGTCTCCAACCATGTGGTGCTATATATTGATATCCTTTCTTAATTCGCTATTAGAAATTGTCTTTGTTGTTGATCATTATCAATCGAAATACATACGAGGCTGCTTCTCTCTTGGTTTATTAACTATATCGAGAAAGTATTAAATGCCACATGTCGAAGATATTATTCTCTTATTGTCACTGAATCGATTTTTCATTTTTATATATATAACAAATATTTTATAACTTTTATATTATACATTAAAAAAATTACCAAAAAAATTTCACTCGAAATGTGAAATTCACAATATTAATCATTTTAAATTTCACTTTCCCGTGCGGTAATGCACGGGCCAACATCCTAGTTATGTACATTCTTTTGGTGGTACGTTCTTATTGTTCATTGATTTGAAGCCTCAACATATATATAACTGAATCTTGTACATTTAAAAATGGATAATTGGATTTCAAATAGAATTTGGTTGATGGGAACTAATACATAGTTGAAACAAACAAAAACAACAAAGGGAATAAAAGTCATTGGTCGAACTAATATGAAGAAACTGGAGCTAACACACAACAAAAAAACTCATGATAGAAAGAGTCAATAATTAAAAATCAACAATATGAAAATCAAAATAAAATCCAAGAGACCTTCAATCAACGAATAGCGAAGAAGACTAGCAAATTCATCAAAACACAAATAGGGAAAGAGCTTCTTGGTAATGGAAAAGAAGAATCAGATTTCTTCATTTTAATCCCTTTCTTATGAGCTTTAACTCCATCACCGTTGACTTCAACATCAGCACCAACATCAATCCCGTACCTCTTGGTTTTCCAAAACATAATCTTGAATCTCACCTGAGTCCTCAGATCCAACCTGAAAACCGCCGATCCATTAGGAAAAACCGCTCGTAAAACCGTCTGATTGTTCAAAGGCGAAACCTGACCCCACTTCTTGGCCTTCTTCTTGTGTCCTTGGTAGAACTTAGGCACTGTGTAGTTACCAACAAAGACAGGAGGAGCAGAGGAATTGGTCTTGGTCGTGTTGGCCGTGGATAAGGTAAGGCGTACATCGTCGTAGTAGACTCCTTGGTCTCTGTTTGGATTGTCACAACGAACCATGAAGTTGAGAGAGGTATTGACTCGTGAATTCAGGGTTTTGTTGAGGGCAGGAACGTAAAAGTTTTGGATTGAGCATTTGGGTTTGTCGGCACGGAGGCTGAGCCATAAGAAGAGAGAGGTGAGACCAGCTGTGAAGATGAAGCTCAAGCAGCAACCACAACAGCTTCTTCCACGTTCTGTGTCTTGATCCATTTTGTGTTGTTTTCAAGAATTTGTTTTTGTTTTGTTTGTCTGAAAGATGACGAAGATGTTTATATAGATTCTTTGCTTTGTTGATTGGATGATATTACAAGTTGACTCAAAAGAGACGACCCGGTAGGACACACACACACGCGTTTAGCCAAAAAGAGAAGCAAAATAAACTAATGAACGTAAGAATATAAATGGGATAAGTTAAATAAATAAACCATAAAAAATTGGATTAGTAGAAAAGGACCAAACCTGGAAATAAATAGGGATGTTAAATAACAGAAAACCGAATCTTTCTTCCATTTCTATTTCTGTTTTCCTTTGAGAAATATAAAAGCATTACTGAAATGAACCTTAACACCAAGAAAGTGTAAGAAACTCTACTTTTTTTTTTTTGAATAAAAAAAATCTAATAAAAATGGTGAGACTAGCTAGTGTTCTTTGTTTTTTGTTGTTCGTGTTGTCAGTGTGGCCTAGTGGACAAATTTATTATTCTCATATTACTGACCATATTATAAAGATATTGTATTTATTAAATGGTTGCATTTGGTGGGGAAAAAATGAAAATAATTCCGACTCAAAATGACCTGGCCCAAGACTCTTTGACTAAACTGTATACTGTATATATCTAGGAGTCGGGTCGATTTGGATGGGCTCTCATGCCTTGAACCTAATTAGCAACACTAATCATAATTCAAATTTCAGTAACTTATTTAATATAATTTTGTAAGTGCTACATTTTCTAAGAAATTTTATCTCGATCACCCACACTGATTTTTGAGATATACACCCACAATCAATGGCAATGAGCAATCCACACTATATGTAAATTTTTTTGGTAAATTCAAGCTAGAAATTTCAAGGTAAATCGAATTAATTGATAATTATAAAATTCAAAAACTACTATCGAATTGAAAATGAACCAAAAAATTAACAAACATATGAATATATATATATATATACATATATATGATTTATATTACTTAAAATCTATTAGACTGAGTTATACTACGAATCCATATTTCGAATTTTTTTTTTTTTTGAAAAGTCAAAATTTCTGAAATGGAACTGAACTAGAATCCAAATTTTTCTGGAATCCACCAAGTAAATAGTTTGTTACATTTAAAATAATCGAAGCGGTTTTTTTAGTTAAGAAACAAATATGAAAACTCTCTCTTAAGTCCAAAATTAGCAATTGCCTTAACACACATTCTTACATGTCTCTCCGCGTGACCACCAAATAAAACCAGAGGCCGATATTAAGACATCTTCTTTTCCAACCATCTTCGTTTCTTTGAGTTTTTGATCTTTATACAGGTTCTTCACACTAACCCTTAATTGTTGATCAATCTTCGCCTTTGTTAAAAGGCTTAGTTGATTCCTTGTTTTGTTGTTTTTCTTTCTCTCGCTGCCTTGCGGTTCGTGTAATCACAAGGCGGTGGGGAAGAAGGAAG
>NC_025699.1:11666062-11684945 GCF_000633955.1 Camelina sativa | reverse complement strand
AAAAAATATTGAAAACGATGAGGGTTATCGAAGTTAAAACAGGGATGAAGATACCTTGGGATATACGCTATTCTCTAAGTCTATTGGTTTTGTTATCATCAATTCTTGTTCTTTGCAACGGCCAAGATTATGGAACCCCGGGCGAGGACGGAGCAGGAGGAGCTGAGCCTACGCCTGAAATGGCGCGTTGCAACGGTATTTTCATGAGCTACAACTTCGGTAGCCGCGAAAGAGAGTATCCGCACGTCAAGAACGTGACCGCGCAATCGTGGGCGTTTAAAGCGAATGCGATGATTGTAAACGCCGGTAAGGAAGAGCTAAAAGGCTGGCAAATGTTCATAGGGTTCCGTCACAAAGAGCTGATCGTTTCTGCGACCGGTGTAACTCCTATGGACGGCGATTATCCTCTGGACGCCAGCAATGGAACCACGTTCATTGGCTCGCCAAACATGGATTTGAAAACCTCTNAATCGAAGCGGTTTTTTTAGTTAAGAAACAAATATGAAAACTCTCTCTTAAGTCCAAAATTAGCAATTGCCTTAACACACATTCTTACATGTCTCTCCGCGTGACCACCAAATAAAACCAGAGGCCGATATTAAGACATCTTCTTTTCCAACCATCTTCGTTTCTTTGAGTTTTTGATCTTTATACAGGTTCTTCACACTAACCCTTAATTGTTGATCAATCTTCGCCTTTGTTAAAAGGCTTAGTTGATTCCTTGTTTTGTTGTTTTTCTTTCTCTCGCTGCCTTGCGGTTCGTGTAATCACAAGGCGGTGGGGAAGAAGGAAGAAAAAAATATTGAAAACGATGAGGGTTATCGAAGTTAAAACAGGGATGAAGATACCTTGGGATATACGCTATTCTCTAAGTCTATTGGTTTTGTTATCATCAATTCTTGTTCTTTGCAACGGCCAAGATTATGGAACCCCGGGCGAGGACGGAGCAGGAGGAGCTGAGCCTACGCCTGAAATGGCGCGTTGCAACGGTATTTTCATGAGCTACAACTTCGGTAGCCGCGAAAGAGAGTATCCGCACGTCAAGAACGTGACCGCGCAATCGTGGGCGTTTAAAGCGAATGCGATGATTGTAAACGCCGGTAAGGAAGAGCTAAAAGGCTGGCAAATGTTCATAGGGTTCCGTCACAAAGAGCTGATCGTTTCTGCGACCGGTGTATCTCCTATGGACGGCGATTATCCTCTGGACGCCAGCAATGGAACCACGTTCATTGGCTCGCCAAACACGGATTTGAAAACCTCCATTGAAACCGCCGGTGATTTCACTCAGATATCTACCAATATCGAGATCACCGGAACTCTTTTCGGGGTTGCAAAAGGGGCCACACCCATGCCAAGAACTATTAAGCTCACCAACGATGGTTGGGAATGCCCTGCCGCTACAAGAAAAGGTTATATCACAATACTCAATTCGTTTTAAATGCATATGCAATTTGTGAATCAAAATCTTTAAATAGTACTATTTGATTTTTAAAACGGTTAATGTGATTATAAAACGGTGAGTTTTGTTATCTTGCGCAGGAGGTAGTATGCACGTTTGTTGCAAGAGAAACCCTAAGGTCAAGAACAAGACTGGACCAAAGACAAAGTTTGCAGCGAGAAGGAACGGTGATCTGAGCATAATCTACGATGTTCTGCAATCGTTCGACAGCAACTACTTAGCCCAAGTGACCATCGACAACGATAATCCGCTCGGACGATTAGACCGTTGGAACCTAACATTTGAATGGATGCGAGGAGAGTTTATAAACACTATGCGAGGAGCTTACACTCACAAGAAAGATCCATCTGAATGCCTTTACAGCAAAGCCGGACAGTATTACGGTGACTTAGATTTCTCTAAGGTCATGAATTGTCAGAAGAAACCAGCCATTTCTGATTTGCCTCCTGACAAGAAGGACGATGAAGTAGTGGGAAAGCTACCTTTCTGTTGCAAAAACGGAACTCTCTTACCACCTTTAATGGATCCTTCGAAAGCTCGATCGATGTTTCAGTTGCAGGTTTAGTATTCTCTTTTGTCTAAATATATTACAATTCCGCAGAATTTTTAGGGTCTTCAAGTTTTTGTTTTCTCTCAATTTGTTAGGTTTTCAAGTTGCCTCCTGACCTAAACAGAACAGCTCTGCACCCACCTCTGAACTGGAAAATCGACGGTATTCTCAATCCGCAGTACAAATGCAGGCCACCGGTTCGGGTCGATCCATCTCAGTTCCCGGATCCTAGCGGTCTACTGGCTATAACCTACTCAATCGCCAGCTGGCAAGTGGTCTGCAACATAACCAAACCCAAAGCACAAGCCTCAAGATGTTGTGTATCTTTCTCTGCCTTTTACAACAACTCTGCAGTTCCTTGCAACACTTGTGCTTGCGGATGCAACGACATTGATACTGACACTTGCGACGCTCACCGTAACCCTCTCCTCCTTCCTCCAGACGCCCTCCTTGTTCCGTTCGATAACCGAACCCTAAAGGCTAGAGCTTGGGCTAAACAAAACCACATGCCAGTACCAAAGAAACTTCCTTGTCCGGATAACTGCGGAGTCAGCATTAACTGGCACGTTAGCACGGATTACAAAAACGGTTGGACCGCGAGGTTAACCGTTTTCAATTGGAGAAATTTCGCGTTCGAGGATTGGTTTGTGGCGATGGATATGGGAAAAGCGAGTCCAGGATATGAAAACGTTTACTCCTTTAATGGAACACGTGTTCCACCAAACAATCGAACTGTTATCTTCCAAGGCTTGCGTGATATGAACTATCTTGTCGGTCAAGTTAACGGAACAAATCCCTTAAGAGACCCTCCCGTGCCCGGAAAGCAACAATCTGTCATCTCCTTTTCCAAGAAGAACATCAAAGGACTGAATATTCCAGGAGGCGACGGTTTCCCAACTAGGCTTTTCTTCAATGGAGAAGAATGTGCGCTTCCAAAACATTTCCCGAAGAAGAGTTCAGGACATAGACGCGGTATCAGCGTCTTCATGTCCCTTGTTTTTGCAATTGTCGCGGCTTTTGCACTAATGATGGACTGAAGAGATAACTAAACTTAGCGGTCTTGATCAGTTTTTTTGATCTTCAACTTCTAAAGATTGGTGTTTTGATGATATTGCTGAACAGAGGAAGGATCAAAAGGAGCAGATGTGGAGATATCTTTGTTATATGATTTGATCTAATATGGAAAAAATATTCACAATGTTGTATTAATACTTTTGTTTGGTCTATAAAAGTATTAAAGTGTATGTTGTTCTCTGGTAATCCCGAATCCTCAGAATAGAGTTCGCCTTTTTTTTTGACATGAAGCAGATCTTTTTATTAGTCTTTTGATTTGGCAATTTTGTGAAATCTCTCTTCGTGCTTGAAGATCTCTATCGAAAAAATAATACTAATCAATACAATAAAACTTGAATGTTTATCTAACAATTCAGCATTTTAGATTTTTCTGAAGTTGACACCAGTGAAAACATTTCAAATAATACAACTCATTATATGTCAACCTATTATAAATCTGTTTTAATTCATGTCATTTTCCTCTTAAAACATTTTCTCAATTTTAGAATAAATGGGCTTAAAATCACCTATCTAGAACAATCAAAATGAAGCAATAAGCTTCATATTAATTTTGTTGGGCTTAAGTCAAACTTTATTTAACATGGACAAAGGTATTAAAACGTGTAAAGGTTGGAAAATCCACTACAGCAATTTATATTGTAATTTCCATTTTCGTTTTGATGAATAATTTGATACGGATGTGTCTACAACTAGATAAGTCACCAAACTATAATACGTATGAGGTAAATGCCGGGATTGGGTGAGGTTTTTAAAAGACTTAGCGGTTGAGGTTGGAGCTGCTCATCGGGCACATAGGCAATGTTCGAAGGTCCCCTTGAGGGAGGAACGTTTGATAAGTTGGTCCTACCCACCGGATGGATGGTGGAAGGTGAATACAGATGGGGCATCAAAAGGCAACCCGGGATTGGCTGCTGCAGGGGGTGTATTGCGAAATGCGATGGGGGAGTGGAAAGCTGGCTTTTCTTTACACATCGGTATTTGCTCAGCTCTGATGGCTGAACTTTGGGGCGTTTACTATGGCCTGGTTATTGCTTGGGAGAACCGGGTGGAGCGGCTTGAGTTGGAGGTGGATTCAGAGACTATGGTGGGTTTTCTCCGGACAGGGATCAACGAGGCTCATCCGTTGTTTTTTCTGGTACGCTTGTACCATGGCTTTATTTCTAGGGACTGGGTGGTCCGTATTGTACACGTGCATAGGGAGGCTAATCGTCTTGCTGACGGATTAGCAAACTATGCGTTCTCTTTACAGCTAGGTTTGCATTTGTTTGATTCTAGTCCTTCGAGTGTTGCAGCAATTATATTGCAAGATTCTGTTGGTCATGTGATTTCGAGACATGTTTGTATTTAAGTTTTAATTCATTAATAAAATAGGGAGTCTAACTCCCTCTGTTCTACCAAAAAAAAGAAATATACGTATGAACTTGTAGGAAAAAAGAAAAAAAAAGAAAAAAATGATTATCTATAGATCATTTGTCATTTAACGGATAAAAGACATGCCTAATAATCATGTGTCAATATGAACACTACGCTACGTTGCTACGATCAAATTATTGAAGGAAATATTGAAAATAAATAATATTGGTGGTGTACCAACAGGCGCTCAGTTCGCCCTAATTTATTTTTTTCCAGACACCATTACCGAGGCGTCGCTACCACCATCCTTATCCGTAGGGCTTTGGCTCGCCGGCGTCGGGTTCTCTCAACCTCCTTTCTCCTTTGCTACGTCCTTTGTTCTCTTATTCCTCTTGGTCTCTTTCCTAGTTCCGCCGGAGTCCTTTCGAGAGCTCAGCTCTCAGCTCTGTTCATGCTTCAGCTTCATCTTCCCCTTCCTCTGACTCAGTCTCCGATGAACCCTCCCGGTGTGCTCCCTCCTTCGTGGTTCCAGCCACCATACGCGTTCTCCGAGACCCGTGAATGCCTCAATTACTACGGTTTATGTCGATCTTTCCGTCTCCTATTATTGTCAACCACAACAACTCTCCGCTCCTTGGATTCAATTCCTCTCACCAAGTGCTTTGCTTGGCTGCAGCTGGACGAGAGCTCTGTTTTGACACTAGAGCAAGTGAAGATCTTGACTTTGAAACCCGCATCCTTGGCGTTCCCTAGCTCACCTTTGTTTTCGATCTGGTCCAGGTTTGCTCTTCAATATCTAACCAAAATCCTGGTAGCTAGTCTATATGGGTCAATTGGCTTGTCCCTGAACTGGAAAATATCTCGATCTATTATAGCTATATTGAACCCAACCCCTTTAGACATTTGTGTCCTCTGTTTGGTGGATCGTACTCGACATGTTGCTTCTGAGTGTAGGGTCTCTCTACTCAGTTTAGTTTGTGCTAACACTACATCAAGTTCTAAATCTTTAGTACCAGCTTACTCTGCTTGGTCAAGTCGAGATTTTCTCGAAAGCAGATTCTTGGTCTCTTCTGATTGGCTTGTTATCCCCTTGCGTCGAGGTCAGTTGTTTACTTTGGTCTGGAGGACTGCAATGCCGAGCCACACTAGGAAATTTGACCCACTAGTCCGGCGGATTATGTTGCTTACGTCTGTTGCTACTATGTTTTGCTTATCACCAAGTTTTCGACTCTCTCATCCCCATCGATTAAACAGGTTTGGTCTGAACTCCACTCTTTCACTTACCAGTCAACAGTTGCATTACTTAAGAACTTCATTAGTTCGAAGACTGCTCTTGAATCTTAAGACAACTTGGAGACTAGTTTGGTACAAGAGTCCTTGGAAAACCCTGCTGTTAGAATTGTCCAGAGATGACACCCATAGAGATAACACAGGCTTAAACCTCAGTATTATTATCCCACATCTACGGAGAGGGGGTTACCGATGGTTCACCAGGTTGTTTTCTCCATCACCCCCTTTTACTAAGCTCTCAATATTGCAGAACATCTACTTTTTGAAGTCCCCGCCTATAACCTTGAAGAATAGTGGCATTATGATTATCATTCAAAGGAATAATGGTTACCACAACCTCTTCAAGCATCTCCCAGCCAACCTTAGAACCGCAATCACAGTTGTAGTGACAGGTTTTCAGAGCGGTTTCAACCCCGTTTGCACCCTTGGCAAAGCCCTACCTCGTGTAGTCCCTCTCATCCAAGTGAGACCTTCAGCTTTGACCTTCTCATCGCCACCCAGTCTTCTACTCAAGACAATGGCCACTTTCCCTTCCATTAACCCGATCATGGAAGCTGCATCGATATGCCTTGACCTCACAGGTTCTAGTTTGCTAGCCAGCAATTGGTTCAAAGCTCTCAAGCTCCTTATATCGTTTGCTCCTATCTTTCCTTGTATTCTTGTTAAATTTGGTTCTGGGGAATGCCTCCATATCGTTTGATAAAAAAAAGAAAATATATATTGGTACTGATAAATTGCAACCAAGTAGCTGATAAATTGCAACCAAGTAGCTGATAAATTGCAACCAAACTAGCACAACGACAATCTGTTATTTTTCAATTGTATTTATTATCCTTCTAATTGTTTAAGGAGTGTTTTCTTTAATGACTATATAAACAATTTAGGGCATCTCCAAGAGATACTTTAAAAATGAAGTATGCAAACTTCAAAAATGAAGTACGAAGCTATTTTTCTCTAAGAGTATACTTTATATATGAAGTCTTTAAAATAAGTATTTTACATTATAGTCCTTATATTATTCATAATTACTTTAAAGTCATAAAACTTTTATAAATAACTCTAAAATATACATTAAAATATTAATTTTAATATTTTATAATATATAATACATTAAAACATATAATATTATATAACTCTAAAACATATAATATTTTATAACTTTATAATACAATAAAACAGATAATATTTTATAACTCTTAAACATACACTAAAACTTTTATAATATTAATATTTTAAATTTATTTAAAACATATTTAATTAATTTCATATGTAACAATTAAATTTATAATAATATATGTGAAATACTTTGAAGTGATAAAATTTTAGGACTAAAATAATTAAAAAACATAATTTATGAGATTATTTATAAGATACATAAATCTAGAGATTGAAATGCAAAAAAGAAAGATGAAACTTCAAATTTGGAGTTTTGAACAGTGATACTTCAAATATGGATTGTCACTGTTCAAAACTCCAAATTATGAAGTATTGAAGTATCTCTTGGAGGACATAAAACTTCAAATTTGAGGGGATAGAGTATCTCTTGGAGATGCCCTTATAATCTAATCAAAAGGATGTTAAGAGAAAGAAGATAATATCTTTTTATAATTAAGAAAATTATAAATTGGAAAATGTCCAAAATTTATGATCTAATTACTCAAATTGTCATTGAATTATTAAGAAAGGAGACACTTTATTGAAATCAAGAAGGAAAAAGTTGACTATAAAAAGTTAAAAATTGGATTTTAGCTATAGGGTCTGCGTGTTTATCTGATTGCCCACCCGATAATCTGACAGTCTATCCAGCTGCATGGATCTTGATTCCAAAATGGGTCATACTATTTTTAAAATATGTTCTTATATATATTGGGCCTAACGTATATGGATGAATCCTGCAAAACAGACAAAAACGTAATAGTTCTTACTAATCGAGCAATACAACATAAAACTATCCATAAAAGATCAGTTATTATGGCATACATTTAAATTTTGATATCTGCCCAAATCACACAGTACAAATCATTGAAATTTGGATTAATAATCCTCCAGTCATCAACTCATCATATAATCAGCGTCCGATTAACATATTTGCTACAGTACAATTACCAAAACAACGAAAATAAACATAGAACATAGTCACATACCTAATTTAATACCAAAAAATCTTCAAAATACTTTCACTACAAGATTAACACCACCCAATCACTAGGATACCCTATGTTACCAACTTCAATATAAATAGATATACTCTACACTCATTCTAATTTCATCACAACAAACAAATACCTACTCTAAATATCAAAACTCAGAGTATTTTTTTTGGTACTACCTAATGGCGCAAGCAGTTGCTTTCCTCAATGATATCAAGCCCTACAAGACATCCTGGAGAGTGCAAGTCCGAGTACTGTATGCGTGGAAAACTTACACCACAACTTTTAGAGAGACATTTGACATGGTCCTCGCTAATGTACAAGTAAGTTAAAATACAATCTTTTCCCAACAAACTTTCTATTTTAAAATCGTCTCTAACCAACTCATACCTATACATTTTTCTAGGGTTCAAAAATTCATGTTTTTGTTAAGAAGGATTGTATTGTTACCTGCGTAAGTTGAGTTGTAGAGTTTGGTGAATGTATCGAACTTGTTTTATTAGCTGGTTGACACACGTTGTTATTTGCTGAAACACAATATTTTTTTTGTTCTAATGAATACAAGATAGAGATCAAACAAACATTAGACAAGATTGTTTATGGGAACAGGCACACTCTTTTTCATAGAATTTGTCGGACACTTCTATTCCCTTGGCTGATTGGGATTCTTCTCCTCGGTGCTAGATTGATGGCTCTTGGAAAGTAACAGATATCCATTCAGGTTCGGGATAGTGGTGTTGTAATGGTGAGGAGCAGACCTTACCATTTGGGACAAGAAGCACTGTTATGGGCTATGGAGTGTATTCTCTCTGGGGGATTGATGTGACATAGTTTCGAGACGGATTGTGCTGAGCTACTAGCGATGGTGCAGGCCCCTGAAGATTGGCCGCCTTTTTTTTGAACTTGTTGGATGATTTCACCATGCTCAAAGAGTCATTCCCTCTATTTACTCCATCTCCCACATGCATCTAATTTGATTGATGATTGTCTTGCTAGATCTTCGAGACCTCATCTTTATGATTTTTTTTTTGTAAACTATTTTCTTTTCCGGTTTGGGCGACCAATCTTGGAATTCTATTTTAATTAATGTTTGGTCAAAAAAAGAAATAGTTTGTTTTCCTTTGCTAATTTTTTGTCATGTGTCAAAATCTTATTGATAGACTTGACACTTGTCGCAATCATGTTAATAGCTAAATTTGAACCTAGTTTTATATATCTTATTAAATAATTACAAAAATACAAGTAAAATTAGGTTAACAGTTAAAAACTAGTTTAATTTCTTTTTGTATATATAAGCAATAATGTTAATGGCTAACTTTGAAACCATAATTTATATATATATATATATATATATATATATCTAATCTTATTATATACATTAAAAAAAAATTCATTAAATTAGATTAATAGTTAGAAATTAGTTTTAATATATATTTTTATATATAAAAATAATTATTTGTTGTTACTTATGTATAGATTTTCTTTTTATGATAAGTTTAGAACTTTTCTATTTTTAATTGTTAGATATTTAAGTAAATTTAGAATTCAGACATGTCAACATATTATCAATACAATTAACATGTGTCACGATCTTGTTAATGAGTACATTTGAAACCAAAATTTATATAATAAGATATATGATTTGATGTGTGTAACATTAATTTTTTTTAACAAAAACATAGCAAATATTACTTAATTAAATACTATATTTACTTTAATCCTAAATTTTTAGCTTTCAAACATTGAGATATGTAGATCATTATTATTTTTAACATTATACTTATTTTCTAGTATTACTTCCTCTAATAATATATAGAAACTTAAACAAATAGAGTATATATTTGTTTTTTGGATATTTTCTTGTATTTGTATTTTAGATCAAACAACACATTTCACTCAAAAAATAATATTAATAGACTAAATATAGTACATAATCTATTGAGAAAGTAACAATATTTTGGATTTTTAAATATAACTAGGTTCCCGCGCGTAGCGCGGGTGTGTTTATGTCATCTGCTTTAAATCATTTTATGTTTTTTTAATATATAATAATACAAAAGTACTATAATGTTTTATTATATCTTATGATGTTTTTTTAAATAGTAAGTTTCTCATTTGTTTTTTTTTTGATTCATTTTAACGTAAGTATTATTTTATTTATATTTGTAGTATCTTTCATGTAATTTCTAATTTCATTTTAATCAAAAAGTATTTTAGGATGAAATTATCAGTATAAAAACCTTTTAGAAATATTATGTGTCATTTTCTCTTGCTTGTTTTGTATTAAGATTTTGCTATTAGCTGGCCTATTAATAAAGTAATTCTAATTATTTTTTGACAAAACATAAGAAATAAAACTACTAAAACATGTTCACGTTTTGGCATACTTGTGTAAATGTGTTATTTTTCTTATTTTCTTTCTTTTTTTGTAACACCTATTATATTGTAAAGGAATAATAAAAAAAAACTATTAACCAACCAAATGGTTGGTGTAGTGCTGCATAAGTCACATTATCACATATAGAGAATCAAAAAGCATAGCCTCTTCAATTGTAAATCTGCAACTGATCTAGTTTCGTTGTCGGTTAATATGGCTTATTGATGAAAACTACAAAAAATACGGACTTTAACGTCGGTTGATTTAGGTGCTAACGTCAGTTATAAACTGACTTAAATATATTAGCGTCATTGTTAAAAGCGTCGTATGTTTTAAAAATTCCCGTCTAGCACCGATTACGCCCCGCAAAATCGCTAGACCCACCCTCTCCGCCTCGATTAATGACTAATCCTCGCCTAGCATCGATTATCCGATTATATCATCCAATCTGATTACTTTCCGCTTAATTTTGTATATACCAATTATTGTTGAAGCCAAATATAAATCATATATATATATTTTTGTTATTTAGACATTGAAATTACGAATTTTAGATGTTTTACAATAATTAATATACAAACTATTAACTAAAATCATATTTTTTTTTTTTTTTAAAAATTACGTTTTTATGTGTTTACTGTCATTTTAAAGATAATACTATAGTTTTATATTTTATTTGATATTTTTCTTTTCACATAAACAGAATTATACATATATTTAGTACTATATATCTTATTTTATTATTAATTTAATAGAATAACCCTAAAACTAGTCCCCGATTAATTCCCGTTTAATCTCTGATTTTCTCGCTAGGCGCTAGGCCCATCCCGTCCGCCTGACTAGCGCCTAGCGATTTCTAAAACAGGGGTATCAAGCAGTGTTCAAGAAAGCGCTAGGCGGTATCTGGACGGTGACCCAACGCCTAGCGCCTAAAACGCTTAATTGGGGCTTAGCCGGTTTTAAGGCGGTTTAGACGTTTACAAAATAAAACACTATATATATGAAATTATGTAAAAATATATGTTAGAAAAATAATAAATTATAAATTATAACCAAAAGTAAGAAAAATACATTTTTTAAGTTATATAAACAACATCTAAACGTGTATAATTACACATGTATAGATATAAAACTTAATAATTTAAATATATGTAGTAAAAAATCAAAAATAAATATTAAAATAAAATTTAGTAATTTTAAGCGGTTTAGGCGGTCATCTAGACGTCTGCTGAGCGCCTAGCGCCTAGACGGCGCCTAGGCAGCCGCCTAGACCGCTTTCTTGAACTACTATCAAGTAATGACGTAAAATTATATTACTTCGGTTATAGAACCGACGTTAAACTTAACGATAGATAATTACGTCAATTTTTAGCGTCAGTTTTTATGTTTTTTTTTCCTCATTGGAACCTGACCTTATATAAAAGTAAAAACCAACTTTTACTAGTTAATTAACGTAAACATACTACTGAGTACTGAAGCCAATTGTAATGAAATTTTATTACCATTTATACTAATTATCCAGAAAAAAGTATCTACAAAATTGTTTAATTAATAAATGTCACCAACAATCTAAGACAAAACTTAACAAATCTGACTTCCATTATATCATGGATTATATAATACGGATTTAGAACACTCTAAATGCAAAACAAAAACTCTTAAGGTTAGTGATAAGCAAGAGCTCCTCTTTACAGTAACAAAAAAATCTAAATTGGAGCTTATCAACATGCGCATGCATCAAACAGGTTTGTGGGAATAAGAGTAACCTGGTAAAGGATGTGGATCGAGTTGATATTACGTGGACCAGGAATATCCTGACTATGTTGTGTTAAGAGTCATCTGCTTCGTTTTGAAGCTCTGTTAATTTTGTCAATTGATCCTCTGTTTCTATTTGATCAGTAGCTAGTCTTACTATCTCATCCATGAACTTTGGTTGAAGACCTATAACACATGATTATTAGCTAGCCTTACTATATCATCCATGAACGATTCTGCAAATGTAAACATAACACTAGAAATCTAAAGTTATCCAAATCATTCTACCATCTTCAGTTGCAGCACTATGCATCACATCTTCTAGCTTAGGTTCCTCAGTTTCCTCCTAAGTAATTAAACCAAAAATCAGAATGGATAACACAATAACGTCACGAGGAACTCGTCACAAAAACGGAAACCAAAATTTCGACATCCAAGCCCTTATGTCGTAAAGTAGACTCTGATCAAGAAAAGTTCCATTCGTAAAGATGAAAACCACGAATTTACCATAGGTTACCTTTTTAATTTATATTGATTTGAATGATTTTCTGTCTCCGTTTTTTATTGAGAAGGTTTAGGACTAATATGTAATTAGTATATTCTTATGTATTATTTGGGTAATTAATATCTTTGTATTAGGGCATACGAGTATTGTGTATATAAGGCTATGCCTTACAATCTTAATAAGACAGAAAACCTTTATACAACTCTAGGTTTTGACTGGTATCAGAGCATAACCTATATTTTTAGGTCTACGATTATTTGCCTCTGTTTATCTTCTATTCTTCTTCTCTTCCTTGACCTTAGTATTATCGATCATTCTGTCGTAATACTCTCTATATCTCTCTCTCTAAGCTATGTCTGACGGAGATTCTGCTGTAAAGCAATCTGGTTCGCTCATCACTTCAGGTTCAAACACACGAACTGAGATGACACGTCGAAGGATTGATCCGTATGATCTATCTTCCGGTGATAATCTAGGGTCGGTGATCTCGCAACCCCAGTTGCGTGGATCTAACTATGATGAATGGGCGATGAATCTTCGACTTGCGTTGAGAGCTAGGAAGAAATTCGGTTTTGCGGACAGTACTATCCCAAAACCTGATGAAGGTTCTGATGATCTTGAGGATTGGTGGGCTAATAACGCCATGGTGGTGTCTTGGATTCGACTTACCGTCGCTCCAGATTTGAGTAGCTCACTTTCTCATCATGAAGTCGCTTGTGACTTGTGGACGCACATACAAAAGCGTTTCTCAGTCAAGAATGGACAATGTGTCCAACGACTTAAGACGGAGCTGGCGAATTGTCAGCAAAAAGGATTTGCTGTGGAGGCTTACTATGGGAAACTTACAAAGTTGTGGACTAGTCTGGCTGATTTTCAACGAGCAAAGACGGTGGAAGAGATTTCATGTGAACGAGACGAAGACAAACTACACCAGTTTTTGATGGGGCTTGATGAAGCGGTTTTTGGTGCAGTCAAGTCCTCTCTATTATCACGTGATCCTCTTCCCTCTCTTGATGAAGCTTACCAAGTTGTTACTCAAGACGAAGAGTCCAAGAGGGCGAGTCGTCTATTGGAGGAACGGAACGAAGGTGTTAGCTTTGCTGTTCAAGCTTCTTCTCGGTCTAAACCATCACCACAGTTGCGAGATCCATCCGCTATATGCACTGTTTGTGGTCGAACAGGTCACTTAGCTACAAACTGTTTTCGCAAACTTGGTTATCCATATTGGTGGGGTGATCGACCACGTTCTAAGCTTATGAACACACCGATAGGTTCTTCAAGTGGATCCACAAGTGATCGTTGCCAACCTTCTGCTCCTTCTTGTCAACCTAACCATGGTGTGACTACACAAGCTAACCAGATGGTTACCACAACACCAGTTTTTACTGCAAACTCGGTGGTTACAGACGCTGATCGGATTGGTATTAGTGGACTGAGCGAGTTGGAGTGGACCAGTTTGAAGCGTATGCTCAATGAACGAAACACCAGTGTTAGTGATCGCCTTTCCGATACGTGTTTTCTTGAATCTTGGGTTATTGATACAAGAGCTTCAAATCATATGACTGGTAGCATTGAGTTTCTTCAAGATATTTGTGACATGGCTCCCGTGTTTATCAAGTTACCGGATGGTCGTTTTACGATGGCCAATAAACAAGGGAAAGTTTATCTTGGTTCACATATTCAGTTGCAAACTGAGTTCTTCGTGGATGGTTTACATTGTCATCTTATATCAGTTTCTCAGTTGACTAGAGATAGGGGATGTATCTTCGAGTTGTCTGATAAGCTTTGTTTTGTTCAGGACCGCATCACTCAGACGCTGACTGGGGCCGGTGAACTGCTGAATGGACTCTATTTCTTTCGTGGATTGGCAACATCGGTGATGGCTCAAGCATTGGACAAGCACTCTATGGATGTTTGGCATTGCCGCTTGGGACACCCTTCTTCGAAAGCTATGGAGATGCTGAAATTCAAGGATTCTGTTCGTAGTAGTAGTTTTGATTTCAAGAGGTGTGACGTTTGTATTCGTTCCAAGCAAACACGAGATCATTTTCCTCTAAGCATTAATAAAACTTCAACAGTTTTTGAGTTAGTCCATTGTGATTTGTGGGGTCCTTATCGTACAACTTCGATTTGTGGTTCTCGATTTTTCTTAACGATTGTTGATGATTACTCTCGGGCTGTGTGGATTTATTTGCTGCCAAATAAATCACAAACTGCTATTACACTTTGCAATTTTATTGATATAGGAACCCAGATGAGGGAACCCAAGTGGATATATGGAAATAGGCAAATGGTTGATAACACTGTTCTGCCTATTCAATGGATGATAGATGGAATGCAGCGAAGAGATGGTGAATAGAAAAAATGGTTGATAACACTGTTCTGTCTATTTGGTAGCACTGGAAGATGAAGAGGTAGATGGGTGGATTGAGGGACGCCACACGGATCTGTGAAAGGATATATGATAAGTCAAATCTCAGTCTTCAANGGATTCACACACAAGAAGAAGGAGAAAAGGGTGGTTGCTTCTATCTCAGAAGAAAACCTAAGAAAACTCTCATTTTATTTCATTAAAACTTCAAAGGTTACAATGCTGAGAAGGGACCTTATATAATGGTCCAGCAGCGGGGGACCTTCTAGGGTCGAAATTATTACAAATAAAAGGAGTAAACTTGCAAAAACAACAGACTCGATTTTAGGACTTAAATAAATAAAAGATTCATAAAGACCCAACGGTCGAATCCTGCAAACAAGAAAAGAACGGCCATTTATTATTTGAATTCAAACACTTACCTTGATAATAGCTCTCATGCACGCTCCAGCCCTTCATTGATTGCTTCGGAAATGATGAAAAGAACGGGTTCTTTAATTCCTTGTAGAACTGGCAAGAATGATGCTTGTGGAGTCTTCTCTTTGGAATCTTCTAGTTCAATGAGAGTAATCAGACTTGCAATTGACTTGTTGAATTGTTCCCTTAAGGTTCTTGCTCCCAGCCTTGTCATAGGTTTGTGTATCATTGTTGGCAGAACGGGTTCTTCAGGAAATGGAAGAACGGGTTCTTCAGGAAATGGAAGAACGGGTTCTTCAGGAAATGGCAGAACGGGTTCTTCTGGAAGTTGACTATTGATGTCCTCATCATTCCCTCCCTCTTGAGAAAGTTCTGTCTGCAGAACTATTTCATCTGCATGGAAAGGAGATAAATCAGCAACATTAAAGGTTGGAGAAATGTTCAACTCACCTAGTAGCTCAATCTTGTAGGCATTGTCATTGATTTTCTCTAAGACTCGAAATGGTCCATCTCCTCTTGGTGACAGCTTGGACTTCTTCTCCTTGGGAAATCTCTCCTTTCTCATGTGTAACCAGACCCAATCTCCAGGTTCAAACGTCAGCTCCTTGCGGTGCTTATCCGCATGCTCTTTGTTCTTTGCGCTCTTCTTCTCAAGATTCTCTTTAACCTTTTGGTGGAGTTTCTTCACAAAATCAGCTTTGGTGACTCCTTCTGCACTAGAATAAACAGCTTGGGGCAGAGGTGTGATGTCTAATGGGGTTAGAGGATTAAAACCATAGACAACTTCAAATGGAGAGAATTTGGTACCAGAATGCTTAGCATGATTATAAGCAAATTCAATATAGGGTAAACAGGATAACCAGTTTCGGAGATTCTTACCCACCGTAGCTCTCAAAAGAGTGGAGAGAGTACGATTAACTACCTCAGTTTGGCCATCAGTTTGAGGATGACAAGTGGTGGAGAAGAGTAGCTTAGTTCCTAGCTTTTTCCACAAAGTCTTCCAAAAGTGGCTGAGAAATTTGGTGTCTCGATCTGAAACAATGGTCCTTGGGATTCCATGTAAACGCACAACTTCTTTGAAAAAGAGCTCAGCAGTTTGAGTAGCATCATTTGTCTTGTTACATGGAATGAAATGCGCCATTTTAGAGAACCGGTCCACCACAACAAAGATAGAATCTCGGTTGTTGATCTTAGGCAGTCCTAAAACAAAATCCATAGAAATATCTACCCATGGTAGGTTAGGAATAGGCAAAGGCATATATAAACCATAAGGATGTGACCTGGATTTTGCTTTCAAGCAAGTGATGCACTTTGCACAGAACCTTTCCACATCTCTTTTCAAATGCGGCCAAAAGAAATGTTCCATAAGAACACTTAGAGTTTTATCACGCCCAAAATGTCCCATAAGTCCTCCTCCATGTGCTTCTCCTATTAGCAGCTCTCTCATGGATCCTTGAGGAATGCACAGTCTTTTGTCCTTAAAGAGAAATCCATCATGTTGGTAGTATGACCCATAAGCGGCTTTGCTTGTTTCCTTAAAGGCTTCTTTGAAATCTGGATCCTCCTCATATAGACCTTTGATATGATCAAATCCCATGACTTTAGCCTCCATTGTAGTGATCAAAGCATGTCTCCTTGATAAAGCATCAGCTACAATGTTCTCTTTGCCCTTCTTGTACTTAATCACATATGGAAATGTCTCCACAAATTCAAGCCACCTTGCATGTCTCTTCTTAAGTGTAGTTTGTCCTCTTAGGTGCTTGAGTGTCTCATGATCTGTATGAATAACAAACTCTTTGGATAACAAATAATGTTGCCAAGTTTCTAGAGATCTTACCAAAGCGTAGAGTTCTTTATCATATGTTGGGTAATTAAGTGCAGCTCCACTGAGTTTCTCACTGAAGTATGCTACTGGTTTTCCTCCTTGAGTTAGAACAGCACCTATTCATGTACCAGAAGCATCACATTCAATTTCAAACATTTTATCAAAGTTAGGAAGTACCAAAACAGGTGCATTTGTTAGGATGTCTTTGAGCAGTTTGAATGCATCCTCTTGTGCTTGACCCCATTTGAATTCCACATTCTTTTTAATCACTGATGTCAAGGGTGAAGCAATGGTACTGAAATCCTTCACAAATCTCCTATAGATGCTAGCCAGCCCATGGAAGCTCCTAACATGTCCAATGGTTGTTGGAGTTGGCCAGTCTTGTATAGCCTTGATCTTTTCCTCATCGACCTTTAGTCCCTGAGAACTCACAACAAATCCTAGAAACACAACTTGATCAGTGCAAAACGTGCATTTCTTAAGATTAGCATAGAGATGTTCAGCCTTAAGCGCTTTTATCACCATTTCAAGATGCTTTACGTGATCTGCAAGACTTGTGCTATAAATCAAGATATCATCAAAATAAACAACCACAAACTTACAGATGTACTCCCTTAGGACCTGGTTCATTAACCTCATGAAGGTGCTTGGAGCATTGGTGAGTCCAAATGGCATGACTAACCACTCATATAATCCTTGTTTTGTCTTGAAAGCCGTTTTCCATTCATCACCTTCTTTCATTCTGACTTGATGATAACCACTCCTTAGATCAATTATAGAAAAGATAGTAGCTCCATTAAGCTCATCTAGCATGTCATCAAGCCTTGGAATAGGATGTCTATATTTGACAGTGATGTTGTTGATTGCTCTGCAGTCTAAACACATTCTCCAAGTTCCATCTTTTTTAGGCACTAGAAGAACCGGTACAGCACAAGGGCTTAGGCTTTCACGAATGTAGCCCTTTGACATTAGATCACAAACTTGCTTTTCCAGCTCCTTTGCTTCTTCAGGGTTTACGCGGTAGGCTGGTCTGTTAGGCAATGGTGCTCCCGGAACTAGATCAATTTGATGTTCGATTCCTCTTATCGGTGGTAGTCCAGGTGGTATCTCCTCAGGAAAGACCTCTTTAAACCTTCCTAGTAGTTCAAACACTTGTGGTGGTAAGTCTTTCTCCTCTTGACCTGAAAACAAACCTTCCTTAAAGATCATTAGTAGCACCTTGTCATGTGAATTAATTGATTTCAAAACAGTAGAAGGTGTTATGTAAAGATTGGTTTTGTTGGACTTAGCTCCCTTTGACATGGTTTGTTGCATTTCATGCACTTCTTGAGGAGTGAGTGGAGTTAGAGTATGCTTCTTGTTGTTGTGTGAGAAGGTGTAGTAGTTGGTTCGGCCATTGTGTAAAGTCTCCTTATCAAATTGCCATGGTCGTCCTAGAAGAAGGTGGCCAGCTTGCATAGGAACCACATCACACACAACTTGATCTGAATATTTGCCTATGGTGAATGGTATGGTGACTTGCTCGGAGATCCTTAGTTCAGCCACTTAAGTCGATATGGATGGGGATGCTTTGTCTTTTGGAGACCTAGCTTATCAACCAAATACTTGCTGGCTACATTAGTACATGAACCACCATCAATGATTAAGCTACATACCTTGGAGTTTATGGAGCAGCGAGAGTGGAAGATATTTTCTCTTTGAATTGTTTCAGGATCAAAAAGAGTGCTAAGAGCCCTCCTTATGACTAGAAGCTCTCC
>NC_025699.1:11663201-11664806 GCF_000633955.1 Camelina sativa | reverse complement strand
CTTCCTTTTGATGTGTTGTTCAGCTTGGACTGCTAGGTGCAACAACTCTTCAAGATCATGATATGTTTGTCTTTCCACCTTTCTAGCAATCCGATCATGAAGACCATCTAGAAACTGCGCCATCAAGTTCTCCTCAGACTCTTCTACCTCCAATCTGTTTTTAAGAGATTCAAACTCTTCAAAGTATTCCTCAACAGATTTGCTTCCTTGTGAGAGCTTGCGGAACTTCTTCTGTAGCTCGCGGTGGTAATAAGCTGGGATATATCTCTTTCTTAGCTGAAACCTCATATCATCCCAAGTAGTGATTGGTGTATGTCTATGCCTCCTCCTCTCAGATACATCTCTATCCCACCAAGCTAGGGCATTGTCGGTAAGTTGAGCAGCAGCTAGGGATACCTTTATTTGCTCAGAATAGTTGTAGTAGCCAAAGATATGCTCCATACGTCTTTCCCAATCAATGTAAGCTTCAGGATTAACCTTTCCAGCAAATGTCGGCGGATTGAGCTTAAGATCATAGCCTCCTTCTCTTATCCCATTATGTTAGCACTGAATCGTCATTTTTTTCTTCCTTATTTATATAAACCATACCATAACCGGATTTATAGCTCAGAAAAGATATAACTGTTATATGATTTTGTGGGCACATTAAAAACAAAAGATTACTATTAACAGTTTTCCTTATTTGTAGGCCGAGTTTAAAGTTCTCATTTAATGTGAATTTTTCATTGCATTGTTTTACAAAAAAAAGAATATGGTATCAAAAGAGAAGATTAAGAAATATCCGGAAATATAATTTGGGTTATACATTCCGATTTTGACCCGATCCGTGGAGAATGTTTAGAGAGGATCCGATTAGTGTAATCATGTTAGATTAAAAAAAAAACCCGACCCGGGTAAAGGAAAAATGTGACACAAATTTGAACTCCAAAAATGTTAAGATAGATCCATATGATTTTGTTCAGAGAATATCCATGCGATTTTGTTTAATTAGGATTTGTAACATCCGCGAACCAATTTTTAAGGTTTTGGTGTGGGTGTCGATCGACACCCTTGGTGTATCGATCGACACCATGTTTTCTGGTTTGGTCCGGTTCGTTTTAATTGCTGTTTGGTTCGGTTTGGTTCAAGGAAAATCCCTAAATCGTGTTATAAGTGGAGAAGCGACAAATTAAGGGTTTTAGGGTGTCTTGTCGCCGTTTTCAGAGATAGAGAGAGAGGAGAGAGCCTATTGTGGTGTGAAGGAGATTAAAGGAGAAAGATCAGAATCGTTAGGGTTTGGGAGGAAACAGTTTCGGCATATCAAATCGTTCTCAAAGGTAATGAAATTTGGTAGGTTTATTCCCAAGTCTGTCATCGTCATTCTCCTTTTTACCGAAGTAGATTTGGATTTAAACTCGATGAGTTATTGGCAGTTTTGTGAGACAAGTTTTCTCAGACGCGAGTTGGGACCATCGGAGATTGTAACTGAGATTGTGGTCTCGTGTGGTGCCTGATCGTGCTGAAACTTGGTGGGAAGCTTTGTGACGTCTAGGGGTAGCGTTTCACCGGAGCGATTTGATAGTTAACGGTTGGTTTTTATTTTAGGGTTTCGTCTTTGAGACTGTT
>NC_025699.1:11660415-11661162 GCF_000633955.1 Camelina sativa | reverse complement strand
TTTATAGTCGTTAAGGATTGTTGCTCCTGAGGGGATGGTGATTCCCCTGAATACCGATAGCTCGAGGGGCTGAGGGCTCCGAGAGTGGCAGAGGGGATGTTGTTCTCCTGAGGGGATGAGTAGTTCCCCTGATACCGAGATCTTGAGGATTGTGGTCCAAGAGTGAGACGGTATAACTCGAAGACGCTGGTCTGAGAGTGAGATCGGTATGACTCGAAGGTTGCAACCTATGAGTGGAAGAGTTGGGAGCAAGAAATTCCTAGGACGTGAGTATAAACATAACGATTGAATGTAGACCTTGAGAGATTGACGGTGGTTTAATCTCGGGTTTTGAATGTGTTGACTTTTGGGACAAGGTTTTATGACCATAGCGTTTATGAATGTTTGGCTGTGTGCCAGGATTGTGAGGCCGGTGGTGCCAGAGTCCTGGGAAGGGGAGTTACAGCAGGATTGAACCGGGAGAGGCATGTTTGCCAGATACATAAGTTCACGAAAAGCCTTCATGGCAGGATAAACTAATCGTTGTAACGATGCTGGATGAAGTTCATTAGAGTTGGATAGGGTTGCTAGATCCAAGGTTTTGGTAAACTTGTTGGAGGGAATAAGTCAAGTGGTTTGAGTTAGCTGCCTGCAAAGCATTTGACGCGGTGAATCAGAATATGCGAACGTATGGTACTTGTTTGTTTTATTACGCTCGTATTGATGATTTACTGTGGAGAATTGCCAAGTGGAAAAGCTATTTCTGGA
>NC_025699.1:11658633-11659280 GCF_000633955.1 Camelina sativa | reverse complement strand
TGGTTTGAGTTAGCTGCCTGCAAAGCATTTGACGCGGTGAATCAGAATATGCGAACGTATGGTACTTGTTTGTTTTATTACGCTCGTATTGATGATTTACTGTGGAGAATTGCCAAGTGGAAAAGCTATTTCTGGAATAAGTTATCTTGGGGAAGTTTCCCTAAGTGGCAAGTTACTAGAGGTTCTTGGACGAACAAGAGGGTTGATATTTAGGTGGCGGCGAGTTGATGTCGGCATACTTGAGTATTTGTTTAGTTGAGCTGAGGAAGCAACTAGAGGATTTATGGAGCAAGGGATTTATACGTTCTAGTGTATCACCGTGGAGAGCACTGGTGTTATTTATTAAGAAGAAGGATGGGAGTTTCCGCTTGTGCATTGACTAATGGGGTTTGAACCGGGTCACTGTCAAGAACAAGTATCCTCTTCCCAGGATTGATGAGTTGTTGAATCAGCTGGGAAGTGCTACTCGGTTCTCTAAGGTAGATCTGGCGTTGGGTTATCATCAGATACCGATAGATGAGGCAGATGTGAGGAAGACTGCTTTCAGGACGAGCTATGGGCACTATGAGTTTGTGGTGATGCCTTTCGGATTGACTAATGCGCCAGCAGCGTTTATGAGATTGATGAACAGTGTGTTTCAGGAGTTT
>NC_025699.1:11632307-11655164 GCF_000633955.1 Camelina sativa | reverse complement strand
TGTAACATCCGCGAACCAGATTCTGTGATTTTTGGAAGGAGTGTCGATCGACACCCTTGTGGCATCGATCGACACCCCTTTGTCTGGGTTCGTCGGGTTTGTTTTAATTCGCAATTTTGGTTTGGTTGGTTTGGTTTAGTTATCTAAACCGAGTATATAAGTGGAGAAGCGACAAATGAAGGGTTTTAGGGTGTGTGGTCGCCGTTTTCAGAGTTAGAGAGAGAGGAGAGAGCCTATTGTGGTTGAAGGAGATTAAAGGAGAAAGATCAGAATCGTTAGGGTTTGGGAGAAAACAGTTTCGGCATATCAAATCGTTCTCAAAGGTAATGAAATTTGTTAGGTGTCGGTCGACACCATGTTTGGTCAGTGTCGATCGACACCAAGTTGCTTGTTTCGTGATTTTTCCTGGTTTGTTTGTGTTTGGTTGTCATTTGTTAAGCATTGGAATCTCAGTTGCTTGTGTGTATAGCCCAGTAGATGGGAGGATTGCCTCACTAAGTATTTGTGATAATACTTACGCATCTCAATTGTTGTTTGTGGTGTGCAGGTTTGTGACGTGGAATCATGGCAATGAGGAGGAGGATGATCTAGGGTCTCGTTTGTGTGTTATTGGATTTGTTGGTTATGTTGTTGGAACCTTGGTTAGTGTTATGTTAGGTTGCCGGATAGAATGGTTAGGAATGTTATTGTATTGATGATGTTGTTGGTTTTGTATTATTGGTATGTTTCCGCTGTGCTTAATGTTATTGCTGGTTTAATGTTGAGTTGTGGTTTGGGTTGGTTAATTAAGTAGTATGGGATGCTTAATTATACATTGTATTTAATTGTTAAAAAAAAAAAAAAGGGGTCGGGTTGTTTCAGGATTTGATTTATGTAATCCAATAATTAGGAATATACAGATCGATTCTGATTAATATAGGTATAACTACTTACCAAATTGATTGTGAACTTTCGATATTTTAGGAATGTTGCAAATTGTATAGTAGCTATATTTTAGGGAAGATCCGATTTTCAAAAGCGGATTAAATGTTTTAAAATAACTCAACCCGTATGATAAAGTAAGGAAAGATCCGATTTATTGAATCGGTTTAAATTCTTTAAAAAAACCCGACCCGGGTGTGAAAAAGAAGGAGACAAATTTGTACTCCAAAAATGTATAGATAGATATAGATTAAATTTCTTTATTCAAAAAAAAAATATGTATAATTAAGTACTTACCCATTTTGTAATTTATTTTCTTATAATTAAGTTGTTCATTCAATAAGGACTCTTTTACCTTGACCCAATATTCATATTCATAAATTCATAATCAATGCATTTCCAAATAGGTTTAATGTACAAAGGTGACCCAATAGTGTAAGCAAGCCTAGAATCACCGAACACAAAAACAATTGAAAACATCGGAGAATATTAATTAAGATATAAGATGGAAAAAGTAAGAAGCATTTTCGTCGTTCTTCTCCTAATTTCTTCATGTAAGTCTTCCAAAATTATTTATTTTTGTGTGCACTTGGTCGATTGAAAACACACGTTTTGTTTTATTTTTTAAAAAAAAAAAAAAAAAATGAAAGAAGACTTTGAATCTTTTAAGTATTGCTTCAAATATAAACGCGTTTAACAGTAACAATGACCAGATATAATTCATGAAATTATTGTGGTCATATCTATATATATAAGACATATGATTTAGTCCGGCTTGGTTTGGCTTTGAGTTGTGGTTGTGGTTCTGGTATACATATGTATACAGGTCTGATTATGAGGAGTGAAGGTCAGCTTCAATGTAAGAGTGCTAGCGATTGTAATCTTCGTCTTTGCAGAGGACACTTGCATGTAATATGTAAAGACCAGAAATGTCAATGTGGGAGTGGTGCTCCTATTGGTGGTCAATGTAATAGTATCAGAGACTGTTACCTTTTTGGTTGTCCACCAGAGTCTCATGTTACCTGCAATACGGAAGCGCAAGTCTGCACCTGTGTCCCTAATTGATTAAACTGTCTCTCAACAAAGAGGATAAAAATATATTTCCCATTAAAAATATATGACTAAAATAACAGTATATGTAAAAGGTTTATGACTAAAAATATATTTATTCTATTAAAAGCAGAGTACTCATGTACCAACTTTTGGACCACAAGTTTGTTTTGCTAGTATTTTTTTTAAAAAGATTAGTATTCAATAATTATTTTATACATTAGTATATCATCAAAATAAAATTTTCTAACATTTCAAATTTAGTCGGATATGCGCGGGTCATTTAATACCCGACAAATTGACCCGATTATCTGTTCAAATATTTACCCTTGATTATCAAAATGAAATTAAATCTTGTCCACTGATTGCCAAGATTTCATTAACTGCAAAACAATCTTATGAGATAATCTTGCCAAAATCTTAATTGATTAAAATATTTAATTAAGGAAAACATATACATCATAATTAAATATGAAAAACGTTTAAATACATAATAAATCAAATCTAAATTTTTCATTTTTTCTAAATATTTTAGAAAAAAAAAACAAAAAAGAAAATTACAATTAATATTTGAGCATATTTTTCCACACAGTTTTAGGAACAAATAAATAAATCCAAGATTTTACAATTAGAACGAAAGTATATGTCGGTTTGGGTTCACAAATAAGATGGTTAAGGTTTACATTTTACAATTAGAACGAAACTATATGTCGGTTTGGGTTTACAAATGAGATGGTTAGGGTTTATATTTTACAATTACAATAAAATTATATGTCGTTTTAGGTTTATAAATAAGATGGTTAAAGTTTAAATTTTATAATTAGAATGAAATGATATATCGGTTTGGGTTTATAAAAGAACGGTTTAAGTTTTTAATATTATAATAATGTATACAGATTTTATTTCCTTATTTTAGAAGGGGTGAACCTCTTCATTCACCCTTAGGAGTGAACCCAAGTATCGCTCTAAACGACCAAAATGACAGATAATTTCGTTGTAATTGTAAAATCTAAACTCTAACCACCTCATTTCTAAACCTAAACCGACATATAATTTATGTTCTAATGGTAAATCTAAACCCTAACAACTTCATTTGTAAATCCAAAACAACATATAATTTCATTTTAATTGTAATATCTAAACTCTAATCACCTCATTTGTAAACCCAAACCGACACATAATTTGGTTCAAATTGTAATATCTAAACCTCTATTCTCATTTATAACCCAAACCGATATATAACCTCATTTGATTGTAAAATGTAAACCAAACCAATATATAACTTTCTTTAATTAAAAGTTTAATAGTAAAATATAAACCAAACCAATATATAAATTTATTTAATTAAAAGTATAAAGATTTTTTTCATTGATTTGTTTTGCTTTTTAATTTGGTTGATTTGTTTTTTAAAAGAATATTATATAGAAGCGGTTGAAAAAGGAGGAGGTGAATGAAAGGATTCACTGCTAGGGATGAACCCAAGTATTTTTTTTTATTTCCACGTATTAGGCTTTCTACAAAAATGTCATGATATCCTGACAAATTTATTTCCACGTATTAGGCTTTCCACTTTGAATTGGAAGTCTGCTTTGGGCTATGGAGTGCATTCTTCGTAATGTCATCAATTGTTTTAGCTGTGAGACAGAATGTGCGGAACTTCTTACGATGGTGCGGGTTTCAAGCTTCCTTTCCGCTCTTTACCCTGTCCAAGATTCCTTGTTCATCTAATTTTCAGGTGGATTGTCTCGCATATCCCTCGTTTCGGAAACTTTCTTTGTAAATTCTTATCTTTGGTTAGGGTTTCCAATCCTAGAGTTCTTTTCTAATTAATGTTCAGATGACAAAAAAATAAAAAATAAAATAAATACTGTTAAAACAATAAAACAATAACATGTTTCCTATATTGGTTTTTTTAGAAAAACATCAACCGTGCCCTAGCAAGAGTCATGTTCTATTAAATATATAAAGCAAAGATTCGGAAGCAAAGAACAAAAGCCAATGACTGAAGAAGCAAACTCACATGAGATTCCAAAACTGAAACACTTCTTGGCATTTATGCTTTGCTTAAATTTTGAAAAAGACAATAAAAAGCTTCTCTGCAACATTTCCTCAAAAGTTTCACCTTTATATAAACCCATTTGCCTTTCATCATCTCATATCAAACACTATACCACACTAGATATTACATAGATCTTTCTAAAATCTCTGGTTTTCTTTTACGTTGGCTTTTCTTCTCTTCTTTTAGCTTACGCAATGGCCCTAAACCTAAAGAACATGACGTACCGTGGGTGCTGTCTCTTGTGTTTGGTAATAATCGTTAACAAAGCCTACGCTAGAGATTTCACAGTTGGTGGAGCGAAGGGTTGGACGGTTCCTTCTGGTTCTCAAGTGTATGGTCAATGGGCAGAACAAAGCAGATTCCAAATCGGTGACTCTCTGTGTAAGTTTTCAAACTGTACTAATACTATTCGATTCGTTAACAGCAGCCATAGTTTCTCTCACATATGTCACAAAAAATATATACAATTGCAGTGTTCGTCTACCAACCAAACCAAGATTCAGTGCTCCAAGTCACAAGAGACGCTTACGACAGCTGCAACACGGACTCACCGACCGCTAAATTCGCTGATGGCAAAACTTCATTCACGCTAAACCACTCTGGGCCATACTATTTCATCAGTGGAAACAAAGACAACTGCAAGAAAAACGAGAAGCTCGTGGTCATCGTTATGGCTGATAGAAGCGGTAACAACAACACCACACCATCGTCACTGCCCTCTCCAGCCCCGGCTCCCTCGGGAGAATCTGCTCCTTCTCCCCCTGTCTCGGGAACCTTTGAGATGAGCCCAGCACCTATGCCTACTACGTCTCAAGAAACTCCAAACAATGCAGCTACTTCTTCATCATTTGCCGCTGCTTTCCTTGGGGCTGCTCTAGCTTCCACTTTATTCCTACAATAAGAAGTTTCTCTTTTGTCTTCCCTTTTTATTATGTTTGGAGTCTTTCCCCTTTCCCTCTTCATCCAAGTTCGTGTCAATTGGTGTTTGTTGTTTGATTTTTACCCATTTGTTTCTCTTGTAAATGAATAAAATTTCTACTTGTGTTTGTTTTTACTGCTATGTCATCTTAATACAAAAAAAAATGGAAGGAGAAAAAAACAAGGCGGCCATTAAATTACCAAGAACCATAATGAAATTGTCAAACAAAAATTCTCTGTTTTCTAAGTTTTTCTCTGTAGAACACCTATATGAAGTAAACAGTCTGAGGTTCTTCTATGATTTTATAAATTAATGAAAATTTCTAACCTCCAGTCCCCAATCAAATGTTTTTCCCGAGTTCGACCTTTTTTATTAGTCTTATTGTATTGTGGAAAATCGAATCAAGTATTCCCGCAACCTGAAAAAAAAAATCCACAGCCAAAATACGAAATTGGAATCCATGAAAGTATAAAGAAGCAAGGTAGACCGAGAAAATACTAACCGTGAAAACACCACCAATAATGGCACACAGATTTGTGATGAAGTGCGAAAAGGACTTTGGGTCTTCGGTTATCAAGATCTGCAAAAACAGAGTAACCAAGGAGTAACTATAAAGAGGCAAGTGTATTGACACATTTGCGAGAGGTTTATTCTCTTTGTGTAAATGAGAGACTGAACCTGCATGGGAGAGAGCTCAAAGTGAAACTTTGCCACAGGTAAGTAGTAAGTCTGAGCCACGCTGCTGTGAGCGGTGTATTCATATTCCTCTATTATTGAATGTTCTTGACCGGATCTTCTTGTAGTGACCTCTGTTTTGACTATTTGAAGGTAGTGTTCGATCTGTATACAGCGTTCAGAAAATGATTTGATAAGGGCCAGTTAAAGAAAATTTGACGAAGGTTCAAGACACTAAATTCATATGATGGGTTTTGCGACTTACAGTAACATTGGCACCAAACTCATGTTGATTTATGAATGCCTTTCCATCCAGCCTGTCATGGCTTTGGCCAAGATATGGCAACAACCGCTTCATATCAGTCAGCAACCTCGAAGAAATCATCCTCCCAAATGAAAGGTGGGAAACAACATGCGACATGTTCATTTGAGAAGAATCGAATGAATGAGCTCCTGAATGAGCTGAGATAACGAGGTTTCCTGGAACCTAAAACATACAAAAGACAAAATTCCAGTACAGAAAAGCTAGCAAAAATATCAAACATGCCATTAAGTTTTCACTTATTTCAGTCTGAGTTACCTTCTTTACACGTACATAACCTTCAACTCTACAACCTCCTGTAACTGGTGCCTTTTTAAGATTTTTTAAGGTATCATTGGATATACCACCCAAAGCTACCTTGTGAGTCTCCGGGTGGATAGGTGCGACCAGTCCATCCACCATCTGAAAGAAAGAAAATTATTGTAAACGTTTAGAAGAACATGTTTACTATTAACTCACAACGCGCCAATAAGATATGCTGTGCATAACGGTGTGTGTTTTATTATATACAATTCACAGACAACTACACAATTTTATATAACTAGACAAAGTGACAAATACACACATACAGATAGATGTGAATATTGACTCATTTATTCCTGATACTGGAACGGAATTTTGATTTCTCTACCTTAACTATACTCTCTGTGTCCCGATCTCCATAGTAAGATTCATGTTCGTGGTGACCGTGGTCCTCTCTGAAAACAAAAAATCAGGAACACTTTCATAAGAACATATACACCAACAGATATGTGGTTCATAGACCTAATGGTAGTTTAAGAGGAAAACACGAAAAGAAAGCATTTTCAGTTCTGAACTAATTTACGTGATGATTGCACATGTGTCAACATTTGTCAGTACGGGGAACACAATTAGGAGACATATACTCGAATTTTTCACCACATTGATACATAGGGTTAAGAGAAGACATGAAGAATTACAACTAAGCTACTGGCAGTTTAAACATCATATCAAATGGTTTCTCACCTAAGGTCACTGCCTTTGCGGAAAATACGAATAGATGGATAGCCTTGTATGTGATTCCTGAAATTACAATCCAAAATTAATGCGAAGTCAAACGAGAAATTAATTAAAATGACAGTCAATGCTCCCCAAGCATCCTTAAACAGCAGGCATAAAAAAGGTGAGCGAAGACAAATACTGCTCTACTTGGAAACAACAGCAACTCATAAATCAAGTAAGAAACGAGCTAGCTTTCCTGAGCAAGTTCAGAACAAGTCCTCAAGTTTCATATCAGCCAAAACAACAAGTAAATTACAAAAAAAATCATCAACTTTATAGTACCTCTTACATAGCGCAGGTTCTTCCGTGCAATCAACGTTTGCTAGAAGAACACGGCCATCAGTTTCAGGATCATATCTGCAGCAGAATATAAACATGAAGTTATTCAGAAAGTTATCAGCTATTGAGATTTAAGAATTCAACAAGTGCCGAAGAGTCTATCACGTACTTTTGTTTGATTATATTAGCTGCTTTCTCCCATGAAGGTTTCTGTAGCGCATAGTAGAAAATACAAAAGAAACTCATCATAATTAAACATGACCAAGTTTCTTAATGTCCAACTGGTATCAGACATACATAACGCCCACAAAAGATACAAAATATTTTGACCAACAAAAAGAGTTTGTCATGGAAATCCAAGCACAAAATAACAACAGATTTCCCTACAAAAATGACATGTCCATGGATTACACATATCGTGATTACATATATTAACAATACCAGTCAATAACGAATTAAGGCAGATTCTTTCTCATTCATCAAGCAGGTAAAACAAGTTATGATGAGTACATTCAGAACTGGACCATTAGTGCATTCATACCAGAAGAAAAAGACCATGACAATTTCAGAAAATTGGAAAGTTTATAAGAAGCATAAGAAATTACAAAGAGAATTACCAGGCGATTACTCCAGTAGCACCATGGTGCATTAAAGTTAACCACCAATATTGGAAAGCTGCATAAGAATTCAAATTATGTTAATCAATACCCTCAAACAGGACACTTAATGCATGCTAAATAGAAAAGAAGCTGCCTACTCACTGATGTGTAAATGATTCAAAACTACCACTGGTTAATGGTATAGCACCATCAGGGAAGTCTTCCTTAGTTTCTTCTCCATGGTTGATGTGATGTAATGTAAGGCCAGAGTGGAATTCTGCGCCAGTGGACCTTAAATTCGGATCAATTGGAAACTTTCGAATTGTCTTTGTTATATTCAACCTATTCTGAAATATTGAACACCATAAGTGGATTAAGATTAAGTCCGTACTAACTATAAACAATATTGCAGGGTATATATATATATCAAAGCTCGATAAAAGGCAAATAGTCCTGCTTTTGGTATAATACATAAGAAGTTCGGCACAACTGGAAAAAGGGACTCAGGGATTAGGCGATAAGGTTGAAGTTTCAACTACGTGATAAAACCTTTGCAGATAATTTTCGTTTTGTTCTTTTGCAGTAAGACAGTCTTATTAAGTCTTCCCTAACTTTGATGAAGATAATTACTAGTAGAATGGAATCAATAAACATTGGATTAAAACCATACCAACATTGTAGAAACCAACTAAAAAATCCTTATATAGGTAGCATATCATATAACTAAAGATACATTATCTAATACTGAAGAAAGTGTCAATCTTTAAGCTTTTCTTTTACATTTGAATTTTTTGCTAGTTGTAATGATAATCATACGACACCTATTGCGAAATGCATTCAAACAGTGAGAATTAGATCATCCTAGTAATTGTGAGGTAGAAGACTTACTGTTCCCAACACGTCACTCACATCAACGGATGCAAATTCACACGAAAGAGCAGGAAAACTACAAAACAGGTAGGGGAAACAAAAACAAAGAGTCAGCTTATAAAGATAAAACCATTCACCATTTTCCCCGTTTATATGATGAATCGAGCATCAGAGTATGTAATTTGGGCCAAAAGAAAAAGTCCTACAAACCTGATGTTGAAATCAATGCGTAAGAAGTCCCCATCAGTGCTCTTATCAACTATAACAGATGTGGTTGTGTTGACTTCCAAATAACTACTCAGCTCCTGACAAACCATAAAAAAAAAAAGATGATATTTTTTATTTTGTCAGAAGACTATACAAAGAAAGGATCCAAGAGACATTTGGGGAAAAAAAGAAGAGAGAAATTTTAACCATTCCAAACAAAAACACCATGAAGAGAGCAGCTACAATGGATAAACAGAAGCACCATGAAGAGATGCCTCTGTCAAATCTCTCGGAATTTTCCTGAAAAAACAAAAATCAGATCATCCATCAAAACGACATTCGTAGTTAGCGCGAAATTCAGAATGATAAAAGGAAATGTAGAAACAAGCTTTGCATCAGAAGCCGTTATCGGAAAATTGAATGTGAAAAGAGAGGATCGGACCTGTAGAAATCAACGGATTTGAGTTTGGTTGAGGAAACCATGTCTCTCGCCCGATGAAGAATAAAACCCCTGGAGACTGATACAGAGAGAGAGAGAGAGAGCAGATCTAGTGAGAAGAAGGAGAAGAAGAAGAAGAAGAGGAAGAAGAGCTCTCTCTCTTTCTTCTCTCTGTGAAGGAGATGAATGATGCGGTCGTGATTTCGTGATTCCTCGTTTTAGGAAACCATTGCGTTTCAAATCTGCACCCTTTTAATTACTACTAATCAATTTTTTATTTTTTATTTTATTTAATTACAATCAATTTGTTCTTCGGTTAACTTTATTAAATAAGATTACTGTAGATAATATACAATAAAAGTTTCCCTTTTATTTTATTTTCCCACTGAAAGTTTATTTTTTTGAGAAATATCAATAAATTATAAAATAAGATTTTTTCCCCCTCTTACTGTAGTCTTTCTAAAATATATATTAAAAAATAATTAACATTTTAAGAAAAAAAAATCTAGATAATTTTGATAAAATGGTATCTTGATATTACTTATTTTTTTAGTTAAATCTACATATAATATTAATAAATGGTATTTTTAATTAGCTACGATTAAATTAATTATTTATTTATTTACACGAAAACTGAACCAAAGAATGTTTTAGGACAAAGTTATTTGTTGCCGGATCTGTTTTGTCCAACAGAGGGAAACTTATTATTTTGGTTCTTCAATAAAAGCATGAATATATCCAATATCTGTGAGTCAGAGTCGGAGAAAATAACTTTCAAGGTGACCCACCACCACCAGGAGGAGTGTGACACAGATACATCTACTAGGCTAAAGGTTGTTGGCAATATAATTTGGATGGTTTTTTTTTCTAAATCGGGAGATAATTCAATCATTGGATTACAAGACGTTCCAAATATATATACACATAAGTAATGTGATTGTGTGTATACCGTACCAAAATCCATAAACATTGTGACACACATGGAGACATGTTAACTCTTTATTACACATGTTTTAGAAATGATTTACAAGTCTTCATTACTGTCAATTGAATCTCCCTCGCACTTTTGCCTTGGTGCATTTTATACATACAATTACAAATAATACATATAATCCACTCTTCCTTTTCATTACATTTACTTAGTCGTCCATTCTATTGATTTTATAGAAAATAATCAGAAAAGAAAAATAATCACAATAAAAAAAATGAAAAAATATATATAATATTCAAAAACACAATCAAAGTTTTTTTTCAACCAATATAGTTAGACAACATCGACAAAGGGACTAAACAAAGTCCTCTCTTCTTCAATTCTGCGCAATATTCTTCATATATTATCCCATTTTTACTCAGTCCTTTCTCCTATAAAAACCCGTAAGAATGTTGTTAGAACAATTAAAATTTTTGAAAGTATACATTAATATGTGAAGGTCGTTGAAAGTTTCTTACCTCAGTATTAGTATTGTTCATCGCGGTTTTTACTTTTATCGTATTGTCTTCTATTTCACTGTAACCCTGAAGATCGAGACAAGCATATCAAAGAGATTAATTAGATAAAACCACATGAAATATCATACATACATATAGCTATGCATAAGTGTATTGTGTGTATTATACTATTAATGTATATGTATTATGAACATATATTAATTAAGATTGTCATCTTCGTGGACTAACCTTGGTTCTGTTAGAAGGAGATGAAGCCGTGTCTTCTTCGACAGATCCCATAGGAGACGCAGCATCTGACATCATCGAAGAATCATCGTTATGGCCTAATCCATCTTGGGTTTCAAAGTACATTGTCCAACTACTCTCTTCTAGACCCTCTTGTATTGTTCTCTGTTGATTAGAGAATACTGTTCGCCTCACGCAGTTGCTTAGTGCTGAGTTTTCCATTGAGATCACTTTGCTAGATAAGAGGCCGATGAAGAGTACGTAGTTTGATATTGTAGAAAGAAGATGTGAGAAGCTAAAAACGCTATCTAGATTTTTATTTGCCTAATTGATTCTCTCAAATGTGCCCTCTATATAGTAATAAAGGAGGGAGGCAGAGGTCAAGAATGTTGTAGGTTTGGCACGATTCTGCCCCTTTGTTCTTATTATTTGTTTAACTATACACATCCCCACATATAATACTATTATTCGTGGGTTTAGTATTCTATATGGCAGTTGAACAGATTGATTTCTTTATGTGCAAGAACAAAAGAAAGATACATAAGGGGAGTGGATCACCTTCTTGTTGGGTAGTGGAGAATAAAATGTACACAACAACCTTTTTTTATAACAGTACACATCAACTTGAGTTTGCTAAATTTTTACTCCTATTAGTTACTCACAATGATATAAGATAAAAAATATATAAAGAACTGTTAATGGATGAACCGAACGTATTTTAATAGTTTTCAATAAAACGTGTTATTTCCTATAACTCATTTGAACGAAGTACATATACTAATTTCATTCTAGCTTATATTCTCCGTATGCTATATGCATATTAAAAATTTATCTTGATTTACCGGAAACAATACTATTGAATTTGCCTTGCGAGTTTGGGTGTATCATTTATAAGTATACAGAAATGTAAAAAGTACAACAATTTATTGATACAGGGAAAACTTCTTGCAAACAAATTAAAAATATAGTTTAGTCAATGATGTGGAGACATGTAATTCGTGGGGGAACTGGTACTAAGTGTCAAACGATAATATATATGGTTTATAACGTGACAAGCAGATGATAGTCTTGATCTATTTGGAAAAAAAAAAACTCAAAACAAAAAAAACAGAAAACGTGATGAAGGCAACATTACACATTAGGCTAAAAACGAAATGATAAATGCATATATATTTCTAAATGTAGTCGGTCCACGTTCTCGAACCTTTATAGTCCGGCATGACAATTGTTTTATAATTGTTTGTTTAGCTGACAACAAATCAAGTACATTATATTGCACTTTTAGAGGTGAGGTACGAATTAATAGTGTGAATTTATAAAGTTAGTACCGAATCTTTGATAGATATTACAGTAATTGCCTCTTTGTTCTGCAATCTATGACGCATGGGGCTACGTTAGCTTACGTTTTGACATAACATAATTTGGACTTTGTCACAGTGAAACTGTATGACAATAGCGAAGAAGGTGATGATGACCGATGCTGGCTGATATATTATATATGTGACAGTCTAGCTAGGATTTTGCAAATCATAAGATAATAATGACGTGCATGATGCATAACCAACATTTAAATCAGAAACAAAACGGATGGTAGATTACACTACATTTGTTTGTGGATGCTGTGAGAAATTAATTATTTCAGATATAAAAAATATATATTTTTTATTTTATTTTTTTCCTCCGGTTTGGGCTACCAACTTTGGAGTTATCTTCTAATTTAATTTTTGGTTGAAAAAAAATATATATATATATATATATATTTTTGAACCAGAAGTATAATGTTCCATGAAGAATACAAAATATTACCTGTTATTTTGAACCAAAATGGCAAAATCGAAACTAGTTTATGAAATCTAAATATATTCATTTCACTAAAAATCATTATTTTTATGATTGGTATATTAATCATTAGGATTATGATACGTATTATCAAGAATCATGATGTTATGTTAACATTAAACCAAAAAAAAAAGAATGAATCATGATGAACATGATGTTATATAGTATATACCATCGACGACATTGAATTGAAAATCTTTGTTGTCAAACAGATTACATTTTTTTAAATGGGTCAAACAACTTAAAATTAAGCATTTCGATTTTGTGACCCTTGTGTGCTCGATCGCCCAATATCTTTTCTTCTAGAACATTGTTTTTTCGTTGTCAAATTAATTTTTCTATAAGATGTGAAAATATATAAATATGTACATCAAATTATGTAAACCGGGAGACATAATTTGGGATACAATGAGTTCTCTCACCCGACAAACGAAAGCTTTCTCTATAGCGAGCAGCCAAAAAGAAAGAAAAAACTAAATTTACATATGGGATAATCTCACTTGAGAATAGACAAAAGACAAGAAGAGCATGTGGACAAAAGACCAAAGCTGTGAGCTTCGGAAAATACAGTCTCATCCAACAAGTTCCTCATACAATATTTTATATTATATTTGTTCAAAGTTTTTTTTTTTGGTTCAAAGTTCCTCATACAATATTTTAAGAAGGAAATTGGATATTATAGTTTATACTTTATAGCATAGTGTTTTCACTAATATGGTAAAGAACTTCTTTAGCTCAGGAATTTTTGATGGCAAGCTAAATGAGACAAATATATGTTTAATCCCGAAAGGAGATCGACCTCGTGAAATGTCAAGATTTTGCCCTATTAGCTTGTGTAATGTGAGCTATAAGGTGATCTCAAAAATTCTGAGCTTACGTCTCAAGAAGTTTTTGCCGGAACTTATATCCGAGACCCAATCTGCCTTTGTGGCAGGAAGATTAATCACAGATAATATCCTCATTGCTCAAGAAAACTTCCATGCCCTCCGTTCTAATCAGGCCAACCGGAAAAAATTTATGGCAATAAAAACGGACATGAGTAAAGCTTATGATAGGGTGGAATGGAATTTCTTAAGAGCTTTGATGGAAAAAATGGGATTTGATCAAAAATGGGTGGGTTGGATAATGGAATGCATTACTTCCGTCTCCTACCGTATTTTGATCAATGGAGAGCCCAAGGGACGAATTAGGCCAACACGTGGGATTCGTCAGGGGGACCCAATCTCTCCATACCTATTTATACTCTGTACTGAGGCTTTAATTGCTCAGATTAGGAACGCAGAAAGAGAGGGAAAAATCCAGGGTTTACGTATTTCGAACGCAAGCCCACGTGTTTCCCACTTACTGTTTGCAGACGACAGTTTATTCTTCTGCAGAGCCGATCCTCAGCAATGCAAGGAAATTATCGATATAATCCGCTTTTATGGCGAGGCATCTGGACAAGAAATTAACTTCTCCAAATCTTCCATCATGTTTGGAACCGAGGTCCCATCCCATATACGTCAAGAGATCAAATCTATTGTTGGGATATCACAAGAAGGAGGCATGGACACATACTTGGGTCTCCCTGAGAAGATTCATGGGTCAAAGGCACAAGTCTTTGCATTCGTGAGGGATTGACTCCATAAGAAGGTAAACTTATGGACTTCAAAATCTCTATCCAAGGGAGGCAAGGAAGTCCTGATCAAATCAGTGGCGCAAGCAATTCCGACATATGTAATGTCGTCTTTTCTCTTACCAAAAGCTATATGCTCAAAATTATCTAGCTCGATAGCCAATTTCTGGTGGAGCAATAAAGCAGACAGTAAAAGACTACATTGGATATCATGGGAACAAATGTGTACTCAACTTTCGGAAGGTGGGCTAGGTTTTAGAACACTAGAAGAATTTAATCTTGCCCTTTTGGCAAAGCAATTATGGAGATTGTTGAGATATCCAGATTCCCTTCTTAGCCGAGATCTAAAAGGGAGATACTTTCGATACTGTAGTCCATTATAAATACAAGTATCAAATCGACCTTCATATGGCTGGAGGAGCATGTTGGCAGCAAAGCATGTTCTTTCGTATGGAATTCGTAACACCATAAGCTCGGGTTTTAATACGTGCATCTGGACTAAACCATGGATCCCTGATACGCCAGGACGGCCCCCCCAAAGTTTAACTAATGAGAGAAATCCCTTGATTTGTGTTAACACCTTGATAGATTTTAACACAAAAAAATGGAAAATTGAACGTCTTCGGGAACTCTTCCCCCCGAAAGAAATTACCCTTATTTTGGGGATTAAACCAAGCTTGAATGCCTCGAGGGACGGCTATTCTTGGACTCTGACAAAGTCTGGAAATTATACCGTTAAATCTGGATACGAAGCCGCGAGAGCTATCTCTCGCCCTGCTTGCGACCTCCCTTCTCAGGGTTCTAGTGTTACGACACTTAAGGCGCAAGCATGGAAGTTAAAAACATCACGGAAGCTTAAGCATTTCGTGTGGCAATGTGTGACTGGGTGTTTGGCAACATGTCAACGCCTGCATTATCGCCATATTGGTAGAGATAAAGATTGTCCTAGATGTGGAGCGGAGGAGGAAACTATAAACCATATGTTATTTGAATGCCCCCCAGCACGTCAAGTATGTGCTTTATCGACAATCCCTTCCCATCCTATGGTATAGCAACCTCGATTTTCTATATGGGCGAGGTAGAGACTCTGGTTCAACTGATCAAGACTTGAGAACGTTCCCGTGGATGATGTGGTACATTTGGAAGGCAAGAAATAAGAAAGTGTTTGAAAATATCTCTGAATCTCCGCAAGATACACTGGAGAAAGCTATCCAAGAAGAAGAAGTTTGGAGAAGAGCAAATAACAGAGACTTAGCACCAGCGGTAGTAGAAGAATGCATACCTTCGAGCCCAATTCCTCAAGAATCTCTTGTATGCTTTATAGATGGATCTTGGCATACAGAGGTGGATAGGAGTGGGCATGGCTGGATTGCGTTTTTCGGTGATAGAATCCTGCATATGGGGCTAAAAGGATCGCGCAGAAGCTTATCCCCATTACATGCAGAGTTAGATACCCTTATTTGGGCTATGGAGTGCTTATTAGATTTGGACTTGGATAATGCTCTTTTTGCTACGCATTGTTCAGACCTCCTAAGGATGACGTCTAATATCGAGGATTGGCCGACCTTTTCATCAGAATTGAAGGATTTTATTCATTTCAGAGATAGATTTGCTAATTTTAGTATTAGATATATTTCCCGAGAGGATAATATCCGTGCCGATAAACTTGCGAAATATGCAAAAGCACGAGGTTTCTGTTTTTCCCATGTAAGCTCGTCGGTACCTAAATGGCTCTCTCTCGAAGAGAGTCATCTCCGATAACTTAATATATGGGGTTTGATCGTAAAAAAAAAAAAAAGCATAGTGTTTTTACTTGTGGGCTCTTATGAAGGACAAGTGTTTCTTTTTCTAGCGGACTTATATATGTGCATGAAATAAAGGCAAGAACACCATTTTACAATTTCTATTGACTAAACCATCCAGACCAGCTCCAGTTAGATCTTGCGGCGAAGTGCAAAAAGCATACATTAAGGTTTCGACATGTTTTGTTTACTGATATTTTCCAATACGATTCTCATTAATCTTGTTGGCTTCTGTTCGTAGTACCACACAACAATAAAGCCTTATTTATTATAGTTGGTATAGACCACTTATATATATATACTAGTATGAAACATCAAATCATTTCTTTTACTTCATATACGCCGAAAATTAAATATTAAAAAGAAATAAACTAGTAGTGGAATTTCGTTTATCTGACCACCTGGAAGATTCGATCGTAGTAGGAGAAAAATCATATACCAAACGTGTTGGCGTGTTGCCGATATTGAAACAACATATGCTATATGCTTTTCGAATCTTCACCCTATCATGTTGACATGTAGAATCGAGAAAAACATTTCTCATAGGCTCATAGCTTAAGCTAACAGTATACAATATTTTTCCGCAACAAGTGTGATCAGTTAATCCAGGTGATTGTAACTTTAGTGACAAAGATTCCATTGATTCAATTTTTCTAGAAGTCAGAGTGTGAGGACAAATTACATTCACATGCCAAGGACAGAGCCGTGCCTAGGTATTTAGTGGCCGGAGGCGGTATATGGTTAGAAAATAACAAAATATATGTATATGTAAAGAAAGAAAATAACTTAGCCACTCATAGACGTTTTCAGTGATAAGAAAATCCAAATTTCTATAAGTTATGGGGATAAATTTGATTTTTTGGCTAAATTCCTTCTATTTTAGAAGAAAGAAAAAATTACATCCACAAATATGAATGTTATGACATCAAGCACCCTGAAGCATCCTGATTTTTATTATAATACTTCTTTCATTTCAAACGTAAGAAATTAAAATATAGAAACATTATGGGATTGAACCTTGAATGATTTAGTTATTTTGAAACGGGCTGTAGGCGAAGGTTTCTATTTCCCTAACATAGGCACGGCTCTGGCCAAGGATATGATCAGTATAAATTTTGGGCTTTCTGGATATTGAGCCTTGTTTTTATTGATATTGTTAATGGAAAAGTATATTGTTTGTTTTGGTTGTAAGTGAAAAGGTACGTTTCATATCTGTACAATTTCAAAAGTGTCCATTTCTACCTGTACAAAGATAAGTGCCAATTTCTACCTGAACTCAATTAAAATTCTAATTTCATACCCAATTAATATAAATAGTGCCAATTTCAAACCCAAAATTAACAGATGTTGAATCATATGACATGTGTAAAACTGAGGTGGCATTGTCTGAAATAAACAACGTCGCTTTAATGTTTTGCGACTCGTACCGGGATCCTCTACCAACTTAACACATACTTTTACCAACTGAGCCAACAACTTTTCTCGATAAGTTCTCTAAACCATTTATATTTATAACCTCAACAAATAATATATTATCTTTAAAATCCTCGTTTAATTCGGGGAAATAAACAAAGTTAGGGCTTTTGATTTGGGAAAAATGTCAATTAAATCAAGAACTTACACAACAACGTCAATTAAATCCTGAACTTTCCCTAAAACCATTTAAATCATCTAATTTCGTTACCAAATCTAATTAAACATCACATTTTACTAAAAATGCCAAATTACACATCACGAAAAATTGGGTAACAGAGCAACTAACCTCCGTTTAACATCTGTTAACATCTGTAAGATTAACCCGTTAGAATTATAAAAAAAAAGAACTTGAAATCCCCAAAATACTTCGAACTCGATATTCCACTTTATTTCTACAACTGACCAAACAAGAGGAACAATTCTATTATCTCCATCTCTACCAACAACAGCTAGAATATGACCTTTTATATCCCACTTTAGGAATGCTCCATCCAATCCTATGATAGGGATTAGAGATCGAAGTAATTTGGAGATTTCGAGTTTTTTTTTATATTATTATTCTAACGGGTTAATCTAACAGATGTTAACGGGTGTTAAACGGAGGTTAGTTGCTCTGTTACCCAATTTTTCGCGATGTGTAATTTGACGTTTTTAGTAAAATGTGATGTTTAATTAAATTTGGTAATGAAATTAGATTATTTAAATGATCTTTGTTGTGAAACACTTAGTGGACTCACTAGACCGGCCCACCTATTATCCATGGAGTCTCGGTCCATCGGCTATACTCAGTCCGCACACCTTCGGCCCATTGGCCGAAGCCTTACTCGGCCATTACTTCCTTATGTCGGTTTAAGCTAAGACTTGTACTCTACTATATATATGCATGTAACCTTGGGAATAATCAATAAGAATATACAAGAGCTTTTCCCTAAACTCTATATTCATAACACGTTATCAGCACGATAGCCTCAAACCCTAAAACCCTAAGGCAGCCGCCGATTCTCTCTTTCCCTAAAACCTTAACCGCCTTTGTTCTTCTTCTTCGAGACTTATCTCCTTGTCTCGGAGATCTCTCGGTGATAATCCAAAACTCTCGGCGATTATTCCTTGTTCGTGATCCATCATAGTCCGAGATCGAGTTCCTTTTCGAAGATCAAGTTTTGTTCGAGTTTTGGTCGAGTTTCGCGGTTCAGACGTATCCGAACGAGAGCGGTACGAAAATCCAGACAATAGCGGTACGAGATTTCGGACGAGAGCAGTACGTGAGCGGGACGAGAATCAGGTCGATAATAGATCGAGATCCGAGGTTCGTGGTTCGTGATCAAGGGATATCTCAGGTCTTTAGCTCCCAGATCAAAACCAGTCAGACCCTAATTGGTGAAAGGTAAATAAGATCAAAACTCTTTTAGAACCATAATCGAACTTGGATCTAAAACTATTGAACCTTAAAACATCCAAGTACACAAACAAACAAACTTTAAAGATCTCTAATCCTATAAAACTCTAAAACCGGTCACATAGGATTGCTAGATTGTTTGTGAATTGCACCAAAATATATCAAGCTTAAATCCGGTTGATTGGTTGCTTATTATTGCTTGATTGATTGTTGCATAAGAACCTAGAACTAAACTGTTAATTTCGAATTTCATAAAGAGTATTATGAATCTGATTGTTCTAGGATATTTAAAATATGGAAATGCATGCATCTTTGAAATTAAAGCGATTTGCATAAGAGTATTGTTAATCGAATTTGGCATAGAATTTTTTCTGTAAATTTAGGTTGCATAAGAACCCTAAAACCAAATTAAAAAATCTGGATCCTAGAGAAAGTCTAGGTCCCTAAACTTTTGTTTAAATTCCTAATTGGAAAAGGAAAAATTAAGAAAAAGGAAAATTTCTAAATTATCTAAGAAAAGGAAACTTTTGCATGCTATTTAGTTTTGTTGTCTTGTGTGCATAGATTAAACCACGAAAATATAAGCAAAGATAAGGCATGGTTCGGTCTTAAACACCGCATGTCCTGAGTTTAAATATGATGGCATGTTTCGGTCTCAAATACCGCATGACCTAAAGTTCGAAATTATGAGATAAAAACAAGACATAAATCCACGAAATTTGAGTGTTATGGCATGGCATGGTTCGGTCTCAAATACCGCATGGCCTAAAGGTTTAAATATGAAGGCATGTTTCGGTCTCAAATACCGCATAGCCTATGACTAAAACAATACCATGGTTCGGTCTTAAATACCGCATGGCATGATCCAAATTAATTACATGGTTCAGTCTTAAAAACCGCATGATATAGTTAGGTGCATGTTTTGGATTAAAATCAAAGGACCTATGTGAGTATATTGTTGATTATAATGATTGCACTAAGAAAATATAGACATCAAACGATTATCTTGCTGAGAGCTTAGAAAACCAGTACCTCACAATAGATAATCTTATTGACCCTTTGGACACAGATTAAAAGCAAATATGGACACCAAAAGATGGTGCTCCTACCAAAGGCTCAATTCGATTGGAAAACCTAAGGAACCAGGACTTCAAGTCCCTGGATGAGTATAACTCAGAGCTTTTAAAGATTGTCTCAATCCTAAGGTTGTGTGCTACTAAGGTCATTGAGAAGGAATTGTTGGAGAAGACATTCTCGACATTTCACACAAATAACATTGTGCTCCAGCAGCAATATCGCGAGAAAGGTTTAAAACCTACGCAGACCTAAAACTCTTGTTTAATGCTAGATGAGCAAACCAATGAGATATTATTGATGAAAAGTGCAATGAAGCCCACAAGGTTGATATGACTAAGAAGAATCCTCAAGAGCCTATAGAGCCAAAAGAGACCAAAGAGTCTAACTATGTCCATAGGGACAAGAGTGGCCGTGGCCATGGAGAAAGTGGACGTGGTGGTCCTGGTTGTGGGACTTACCAAAGGCATAATTATGATGGTCAAGGCCGTAGAAACCAATTAGGCTTCGGCCGTGGTCGGGGTAGAGGCCGCGGGTTATCTAAACCCGCAACATAAGACCAAGTCCACTTGTAATAATAATTATGGTATAGAAAACCATTAGATAAAGACATGCAGAACTCCTAAGCACCTTGTTGATCTCTATTAAGAGAGTTTGAAAATAAATAGAAAAAAAATCCAGAAGCTAACCTGGTTCATCTCGATGGTGAAGGAAATTTCAACCATGAGAATGATGACTAAATTGGATTATGAGATTTGTAATTGCCTAAAGAAAATAATTAAACTCATGTGGTGTACTAATTTAATTTCTATGCTTTGAATCTGACTGAATTATTATTTTGGTTTAAATTCAATTATTTTATTTCCTTTAATATATATTAAATTCTTGTCCATTATTGGAAATGGCTAAGGACAAGAAAATAAGTGTGGTGGATAGTGGATTAAGCCACACAATTTTGAAAAATGCCAATATTAGCAAGATAAGCGGGTATAGCAAGCCTAATTGAAGGCTACGGCGAGGCATATATTTTATGGCACACATTTGAACTAAGTGTTGCATTATATTCACCCAGCTCTAAGAGAAGCTTATTGAGCCTTAAGGACATTCATTTGAATGGTTTCCATACTGAAATAAAGGGTGAAGGAAACAGAGAGTTCCTATATATTGAAATCACCCAAGGACATAAGAAAGTCCTAGAGACTATACCCGCACTAGCCGATGGGCTTTACCATGCTAAGATAGATATGATAGAAAATCATTTGGCAAAGAATAAAATGTTCAATGAACAATTGACTTTATGGCATGACCGGATTGGCCATCCGGGTTCTAACATGATGCGTAAGCAGATATTAAAATGGGCACACTCCTAAGAGAGAAGAGTTATTCCTAAGAATCTCACGTGTGTAGCATGTATACAAGGGAAACTCATTATAAGGCCATCACCAGTAAATAAAGAAATTATCCACTTAAGACTATAAGTCTAGCTAGTGCTGGTGAATTTTATATCCCAAGCATTTAATGGTATGTCCATGGGGGAAGTGTGGACCACCCTGTGGCACATGAACATACAGAGAATGGATTAGATGAATCCATCATTAAACGTATTGCTCGACCATTACTCATGAGGTCGAAGCTTCTTGTGTCGGCTTGGGGACACACAATATTACATGCAGTAAAAGCTTATACGCATCAGGCCATCTAGTGAGCATAGAATATTCACCATCCCAATTACTAACGGGTCATGAGCCAGACATATCCCATCTAAAATAATATTCGGGTGTGCCGTTTATATTGCATCATCACATAAAAAATGGGATCTTAAGTGAGGATGGGAATATATGATGAATATGATTCTCCCACCATTATTAAGTATCTTGTGCCAACTATGGGTGATTTATATGTGGCTAGATACACGGATTGCACTTTGTTGAATCCAAGTTTCCTATGTTGGGTGGAGAGATAAACAAGCTGGTCAAGGATATATTATGGAATCAAACATCCTTAAATTGGCAAGATCCTCGGACTCTAGCCTGTGATGCAGAGATCCAAAAGAATTATATATTTGCAAAAGCTAGCTAATAAATTGCCAGATTCCTTTTGACCCAAAGAGAATAAGAAAATCGTACAATACCAGCTTGTAATGCACCAGTACGTATTGATGTACAAAAGAAACACAATAATCAAGTTGCTACAGAGTCTAAATAGACCAATATGTTCCATAGAAAAGAACCTTCGGAAATCTAAAGAAAGGTGCAAAATAAAACCGAGGTTAAAGAAAAGTATAGACATGGCCGCGGCAAATCCTAAGGTACTAACAATGAGGTTTGGGACGCTGAACCTCAAGGTCCTTAAGGTATTGATAATAATAAGAGCTCGATAAACTATATCATGTCTGGAATTACTTGGAACCGTAAGGATGTCGACATCGATGATATATTTGCATACAAGGTAGCACTTGAGCTAAATGAGGATCTAGAACCCACATCTATATTAGAGTGCACTCAAAGCAAAGATTGGCTTAGATGGAAAGAAGCTATTGATGTGGAGTTAAACTCTTTGAAGAAGAGAAGTGTGTTTGGTCCGATCTTAAGGATAACACCTGAAATTAAACCAGTTGG
>NC_025699.1:11592699-11630605 GCF_000633955.1 Camelina sativa | reverse complement strand
GACTTAGGGACTTAGAGTGATGTTTGGAACAGGGGGAGCAATGTGTGCTGTACTCTTTTTCCTTCACCAAGGTTTTGTCCCAATGGGTTTTCCTGGTAAGGTTATAATGAGGCAGCATCCCCTAAGAACATTGCAGTGATCCCATCCAACATAGGCACGGTCGTTTCGTCCAAGGGGGAGTGTTGTGAAACACTTAGTGGACTCACTAGACCAGCCCACCTATTATCCATGGAGTCTCGGTCCATTGGCTATACTCAGTCCGCACACTTTCGGCCCATTGGCCGAAGCCTTACTCGGCCATTACTTCCTTATGTCGGTTTAAGCTAAGACTTGTACTCTACTATATATATGCATGTAACCTTGGGAATAATCAATAAGAATATACAAGAGCTTTTCCCTAAACTCTATATTCATAACATTCTTAAGGAAAGTCAGGATTTAATTGGTTTTTTGTGTAAGTTCATGATTTAATTGACATTTTCCCCCTTTTAATTTGGGATTTATTTCTTCTTCCTAATAAACAATCTCTGAGCTTAACCACCTTCATCTTCCAAATCCTTCCTCTCATGCTTCCAAAATCTCTAACGGAGCTTCCATCGCGGAGACCACGCGCGCCTTCCTCTCCTGCTTATCATCATAGATAGAATCAGAGATTTGATCACAGTTCATGGTATAGAAGAAGGAGAAGGAATAGAATCAGAGATTGGATCATGGTAAGAGCACCATAACGCCATTGATGGTGACGATGATGATAGAATTAAAGTTGATGAAGAATTTGCGGAGTCTACGAGAATCAAGAACCTTGTGAAGAATTACTCTCAGTTCGTTGGGTTTCCCATCTATACATGGCAGGAAAAATCTAGGAGTCTAGAGGTGAGGATGGTAGTTTTGTTTTCATAACTGTAACAGTGTTTTCACGTTACTAATTTGTTTTGAAAAATTGTAACTTGGTGTAGGTTGAAGAGGAAGAATCAGTGAAGGAAGGAGAAGAGGTAACAAACTTTATTAATTGTCTGTGTAAGCTGTTTACAACCAGGTACTGTCCTAGACTTTTGTTTGCTGAGTTGATTTTGTTACTTGTTTGTTTCCAGGGTGAGCCAAAGAAGAAGAAGACAACTAAAACCGAGAAGTACTGGGATTGAGAACTAGCCAACGAGACAAAACCGCTTTGGGTAAGCCGGGTAGCTTTAACATGTGTTTTGTTTTCGTTCAAAATGTTTGCTGATTAGTTTGTGTCTTTTGAATAGATGCGCAATTCAAAGGAAGAGTACAATGAGTTATACAAAAAGGCTTTCAATGAGTTCTTGGATCCACTTGCTAACACACACTTCACAACTGAGGTCATTGTCCTTTATAGACTATTTACATATACTAGGTTTTGAACCCACGCTACGCGTGGGTTTATTTGATATATTTTGATAAAAATTATATATGATTGATGACGGTAATGAAATATTATTTTACAGAAAACTTTAAATTACTATTAAGAAAAAAATTAAATTTCATATACACAATTTTTAAAAATATAAAAAGTAGTTGTGTTTTAAAATCAAATCTGATAAAAAAATCATGAATCTAACTCGACGTCCAGGCGAGGCAGATCAAATTGGTGACCTCACATATCTTAAACCATTTCTTTGGCAACCAGAAAAACGAAACAATTTTATAATCATGAATTTATCTCTTTTTCATATTTAATTAATCGCTATCACCTATGTTTTCGTATTTTTTTATTTAATGTTTTCTTATTTTTAATATTCTTTCTTGTCATTTTCATTGTCAAATTTTATGGTAATTGTCATCGAAACTTTTACCGTCCAGTTCTTTGTTATATTCTTCTTCTTGTTCTTTCTCGTCAACTTTTTCACATTCTTTCACTGAAAAAACCTTTTTTTTAGATTACCACACAACTTGTTAACCCATCAAACTCCAAGACCAAAATAATTTTTTTCTCATAAAAATTGTGCAATTTTATGAAAACCAGCATAGTCAACACATGCACTCAATTATTGATAATTTCATCCATATACTTCTCAAACCAAAATCCTTACTTGCAGAAAAAGTAATATGAACACATGTATAGTAAAAACAATATTTGTGCTTTTCGTCGATCCTTCTTCTTTAAACTCATTACTTTTTAAATATTATAATAGTTTTTTGAAACTTTTAAAGTTTTAGTTTGATCAAATAAAAAACAGGATCAAACCGAATAAAACTTTTAAACTTGAACGCCTGATAAATCAAACTTTCCTGCTCATTCGTTGTTGGAAGCATATTAATCTTAGGGAATTTTCTATCTACACCCACTTTCTCATAAACAAATAACACCCACACCCACTTTCTACTATCCCTATACTTTTCTTATGTCAAATTACAACTTACACCCTCTAACTAAACTAACCTTCTCTTTCTACTTTTTTTTTTCCTTCCCATTTCTCTCTCTATTTTCTCTTTCTTTTTAATATATTTTTTCTTTAACATTTGTTTTACATTTTCATTACTAAATTTTAAGTTTAGTAACATTAGTTGTTGACAAACAAAAAAAATTAAGTAACTTGTAAATAAATATTTTTTGCATCTTTCAAGATTTTTTCTTTCCACAAAAAAAATTTTATGAATCTAATCTAAATCAAATACAATTGAATTGGTGTTCATAGTCAAATCAACAATTTTTAAGTTTAAACTAAATTAATTAAATAATTTAGAAATTAATGAATTTATTTAACTAAAATTTCAAATATGAAATATATTGTTTGTCCACATACTTTAAGCTTAAATTAGATGCATAATGGATTAACATAATATTGCATTCATAAATAGTTATCTATTTGGATAATTTAGACTATCAAACTTTGTTCAATAGTAAAACCATATTACCGAATCCATGATAAGCAATCCATGTGGTCATAGTTTAGGATTTAGAGTTTCAATGTTTAGGATTTAGGGTTTAAATGCATAGGCCAATAGTTTCCTTTTAATTTGAACACATTGATCATATATATCCATGTGGTCATAGTTTGGCGGATACGCTTGGATGTTCATAAAAAAAATAAAAAAAATGTTTTAATGTAAATAATAGTAAAACCATATTACCAAATCCATGATAAGCAATCCATGTGATCATAGTTTAGGATTTAGGATTTAAATGCATAACCCCAATAATTTCCTTTTAATTTGAACACCTTGATCATATATATATCCATGTGGTCATAGTTTGGTGGATATGCTTGGATGTTCATAAAAAAAATAAAAACAAAAATATTTTGATGCAAACAATAGTAAAACTATATTACCGAATCCATGATAAGCAATCTATGTGGTCATAGTTTAAGATTTAGAGTTTAAATGTTTAGGATTTAGGGTTTAAATGCATAGCCCAATAATTTTCTTTTAACTTGAACACCTTGATCATATATATTCATGTGGTCATAGTTTTGTGGATACACTTGGATGTTCATAAAAATATATATATATATATATATATATATATATATATATTTGATGCAAACAATAGTAAAATCATATTACCGAATCTATGATAAGCAATCCATGCGGTCATAGTTTAGGATTTAGGGTTTAAATGCATAGCCCAATAATTTCCTTTTAACTTGAACACCTTGATCATATATATCCATGTGGTCATTGTTTTGTGGATACACTTGGATGTTCATAAAATATTACCGGATGCAAACAATAGTATATATATATATATATATATATATATATTGGGCTATATATATATATATATTTTTTGTTGATGCAAACAATAGTAAAATCATATTACCGGATCCATGATAAGCAATCCATGCGGTCATAGTTTAGAATTTAGCGTTTAAATGTTTAGGTTTTAGGGTTTAAATGCATAGCCCAATAATTTCCTTTTAACTTAAACATCTTGATCATATATATCCATGTTGTCATAGTTTGGTGGATACACTTGGATGTAGAAAAAATATAATTATAATCTACTAATTCAAAAAAAAAATATAGCAATATACATCTTAAAATGTAGAAGAAATATAATTATAATCTATTGTATAAAAATGAACAGATAAATTTTTGATAATAACTAACTAAAATGTCACAAAAAGAAAAGAATAAAAAGGGAGGTAGAAAAAAAAAATTTATAATATTTTTAACTTTTAAAAGGTTCGAATATAATATTTAAACCTTTTAAAAAGTTTCAATATTTATAATATTTTTAACTATTAAAATTTTGAAATTATAATATTTAAAAACTTTTTAAAAGTTAAGAGCTTTTAAAATTTTCAATATGTATAATATTTAAATTTTTAAAAAATTTAAATATTATAATATTTTTTTGAAACTTTTTAAAGTTTTAGTTTGATCAAATAAAAAACCGGATCAAACCGAATAAAACTTTTAAACTTGGACGCATGATAAATCAAGCTTTCCTGCCCATTCGTTGTTGGAAGCATATTAATCTTATTTATACTGGTTTGAACCATTGTCTAAAAAATTTCTAGCCAATGTGGGATATTGTACATAGTTTTTTTTTTTTTTCATAAATTTAAAATTTTTCTTTTTCTAAAAAAATCTGGAAATTTAGAAAATGTTAATGAATGACATGTCAAATCCTGATAGGTTGTTTAAAATAATTCTTAACATATAAAATTCTGTAAATTTTTAAAAATATTAATTAGTGACATGTTGAATCCCTATTGGTTGTTTTAAAGCTTAGGTGGACAGGCTTAGAAGCTTATAGCTCCTACTTTTGTTTAGTATAATGTCAACTAATGAATTGTTTTGGTTCTTACTAATTATATTATCTTGATTCTCAAAGGGTGAGGTTGAGTTCAGGAGCATTTTGTACATTCCTGGGATGGGTCCTCTTAACAACGAGGATGTGACAAACCCTAACACAAAGAACATTCGTCTCTACGTGAAGCGTGTGTTTATCTCTGACGATTTCGATGGAGAACTTGTGAGTCTTGTGTATATATTAGTTCTTTCTTTTGTAGAATTCTCTTTAGATTTCCCCTGGTTCCATTTTTGTCTGACCATGTTCCATGATCTGTTTGCAGTTCCCGAGATACTTGAGCTTTGTGAAGGGTGTGGTGGACTCAGATGATCTTCCTCTTAACGTTCCCGTGAAATTCTCCAAGAAAACAGGATTGTAAGTGGTCAACAGTTAGTAATACAGATGTTGATTATATAAGAATCTCACCTCGTAACTAAATTATTTTCTTGATAATATTGACAGGTAAAAGAATCATGAGAAAGAGGCTCAGTAGGAAAACCTTTGACATGATACAAGAAATCTCAGAAAGTGAAAACAAAGAGGTATGTATTTCCCTAATCCCATTTTGTTCACTTAAGCTCTTTTGAAGATCAGAGATATGAATGTGGTACAAATGATTCCAGGATTACAAGAAATTTTGGGAGAACTTCGGTAGATTCCTTAAATTGGGTTGTATCGAAGACACCGGTAACCACAAGCGTATTACACCGCTTCTTAGATTCTTCAGTTCCAAGAATGAAGAGGAATTGACAAGCTTGGATGAATATATCGAGAACATGGGAGAGAACCAAAAGGCGATCTACTACCTTGCAACCGATAGTCTAAAGAGTGCAAAGTCTGCCTCTTTCTTGGAGAAACTAATCCAAAAAGACATTGAGGTATATCATCAGTATATGCTTCAAGCTTAGGTTTTCATCTTCACAATATATAGTCTTGGTGCATATCTCTGGTTTGATTTTTCTTTCTTACCGCTGGCTTTTTGAATGATAGGTTTTGTACTTGGTTGAACCAATTGATGAGGTTGCAATTCAGAATTTACAAACCAAAGAAAAGAAGTTTGTTGATATCAGCAAAGAAACGCGGTAAGTATTGTTTTCATCGAATCTCGTGCATTTATCTTGACCATTTGTTTGTAACAAAAATCTGTCTATTCTCGCAGGAGATGAAGATGAAGTAAAAGAAAGGGAAGCTAAACAAGAGTTTAACCTTCTCTGTGACTGGATTAAACAGCAGCTCGATGAAAAAGTTGCTAAAGTCCAAGTCTCAAATCGTTTGAGCTCTTCTCCTTGTGTGCTTGTCTCAGGCAAATTCGGATGGTCAGCTAATATGGAAAGGTTAGTACTTTAGCAAAGGCTATATTAAAAACGAAAATTGACATCATCAAACTTATTGTGGCTGTTTATGGTGACAGATTAATGAAGGCACAAGCTCTTGGAGACACTTCAAGCTTGGAGTTCATGAGAGGTAGGAGAATCCTAGAGATCAATCCAGATTATCCCATCATCAAAGACTTGAATGTAAGTGTATGCTATATATTCATTCCTCAAGGAATCTCTCGTCTCAGAGGTCTCTAAAAATGCGATTAATTTATGTAAATTTTTTGGTGTAAGAATGCACCAGAGAGCGCTGAAGCAACAAGAGTGGTTGACCTCTTATATGACACTGCTATGATCTCAAGTGGATTTACTGTAAGAAATCCAATAGCTCTTTAGCTTTTATGTGTTTCCAAGTATAAACTGAAGTGGATCTTTTGACTCACTTTTGATGTGTTTGTTGAACAGCCTGACGGTTGGAGGAAGGTGGGGTAGAGTTGAAGAAGAAGAAGAAAGCTCGACTGTGAATGAAGGAGATGACAAAAGTGGAGAAGCAGAAGTAATTGAACCATCTGAAGTTAGGGCAGAGAGTGATCCTTGGCAAGATTGATCCTCTTTTTTATTTTTTACCTTCTTTTGTCTGCCGGTGAAATTTTTGACAAGAAGCTTTTATCTTTCCATTAGCAGTATCATGGGCCTATGAAAGCCCATTACTAAATCAAGCGTGAACAAGATCTATCCAGTATTTGTAGTTTTTTTTCTAATAGCTAAAATAATTTGGTAAGAATTACACACAAAGAAGTTTCTCAAGAAAGTATTCTCTTTAGTCTTTCTCAAGAAAATATATATTTTTTTTTTTGAATACTAATTATTTTAAAATATTATAGTTTTTAATTTTTTTGATGTATAATACAGTTTTATATTGGTTGTTTGTATTATTTGCATCATTATTTTGTGAAATATTTTGAAGTAGTAATTATAATATTGTAATTGTGAGTAAATAAAATTTATGAATTTATCAGCCACACAAATTTAGTTTTACCAATCCGCCAATGTGAAAATTTAAAATACACATTTTTTTCTTTATAGGCTGAGTAATATATCTTTGATTTTAAAAAATCAAATCACAACATATGCAGAAATTTTTTTACATACTTATTATATGATAATTCAAAATAATTGTAAATAAAATAAAAGAAAGATGATAGGAGAACCCTAACAAAATTTTTCAAATTTAGTTATTAAAAATAATTATATTATCTACTTAGATATAAAATCTTAGTTTTAGTTGACAAAAAAAAAACAAAAATCTTAGTTTTAAAAATCCTGATTGGTTATATATTTTAAAAAATAAATCATAATTTTCGCCCATAATTAATTAGAAAAAAAAATAATTTTTTTTTAAAAATTAATAATTATTTTAAAAAATTTATTCGAAAATTCTGATATATTATTTATATTTAGTCATAGTATTTATTATCTTTATTAAATTAAGTAATTAATCTTTACTAAATATTTATAATGGCATTTGAATGTAAATTTTTACACTTTTTAAGGTTAGTTTCATATTTGTACTTCTCAATTAATATAGTAGAATTATTTATAAGGAAAAATGAGTTTTAAAAGTTCCAAAATTTTGCTATCTAGAAATGATTTTATTCTCAAAAAAAAATTACAATCTTCAAAATTCTCCAATGTTTTCTTTCGACGTTACCATCAAGTGGTGTAAACAATGGTTTATTTCCACCCAAACCTCATATCATACCTTTTTTGTTTTTTTTGTTATTACTGAATCAATCAAGCCCGATCCATATCCAATCCTTCCTACGGAGAGTTCCGCGACTTAGTGGAATCGAACTTTGATGTGATTAGTTGCAGATGTGATGCTATAACCGCTTGACTAAAGATACTTCTAATATAATACTTTTTTATATGGAAGATAGTAGAAAAAAGTAGGACTCATCAATTTAGTGAGGAATAATCAGAGCAAATTTATTTACAAAATATAAAATAAATATCTATAAAATTAATTTCAAAATTTCTGAACAAGAAGTTATATTTCTATGAATTTCTTTAAAAAGTTATAAACAAAATTTTGTTTAAAAATAAAATTAAAATAGATACTATAATTTTATTATGAATGAAATTAATAACAAATTTAATTTTTTAAAATATATTTCTATATGAAATAAAAAATTTATGAGTTTTAAGTGATATAATTACATAAGTATTACATATTGATTTAAATTAAATACTATACATTTCTTTTTTGAATAATGTTTCTAAAAAGGTAAATTATAATATCCAAATTAGTATGAAATCGTTTTAGATGCCATTCTCATATTTTAATTTAATCTAGAAAATAAATTCATTACTATTCTTACTGTTCATTCCTAACTAAATTTATTTTATTCCTTAATTAAATAATTTATATATGTTTCCTTTCAACATTTTTATATTTTCACTCATATTTATTAGTTTTATCTTGTTAAACCATCAATTACCCTCACCAAATCAAATGGCATCTAAAACGATTTCTCTCATGCTCGTTTCGCTAATTCTTACATGTAAGTCTATATTATTTCATGAAACTTCAATTCACATGCTAAATGTACTGAATAAATTTGGTTTGCAATCACTAATGAAATCGATGTCTCGATATTAGGCATCAGATCAGTGACCATACCTGTAGCTGAAGCTCAAGTCAAATATCATAGCTGCTCAACCGTAGATGATTGCCAAGATGTTCATTGTTTAATTGCATCGGTAAAATGTATAGATTCTCATTGTCAATGTTTGCCGATTTCACCACCTTCAAGCAGAAAAAATCTTAATCTACTACCAGCTGAGACTCCATTACCGTGCAAGACAGCAAGTGATTGTGAGGATAAGCTTACTTGTGTTTTTGGAAAATTTATTTGCAAAAATTCACAATGTCGTTGCTTAGATAAATGGTTAGTGAACTTACAGAACTGAAAAATCTATGTTATGTCTTTGTGTGATGATTTTGATGATAAAATAAAATAAATTTAATAGAGAACATTTTTTTTTGGTTTTGGAAATTTGTATGAAACTGTCAATATTTTTTTTCTCAAAATAGTAATAGTAATATAAAAACTTATGAAATTGAGGGAGTATTATAAGTTAAAGATTTTCAACGTCAACATGTATTTATTTGGTGGAAAAATTAATATCTACCATAAATGAAACATGAGACTTATCCATCCTATTGCTCGGTAAGTAACTGTCAATTTGATTTGCAAGTGAAAGGAAAAAAATTCTTAGATTAATTTTGTTCTGATTCGCTTCAGAAAGTGGTGTTGCCACTAGTCACCTTTGCATGACTTTCCATTTTTTCTGCTAATATTTTTAAAAAACTTGGAAGGACATGTTGACCAAAAAACTTATATTAATTGGTTACCTAATAATCAATGAGAAAACAATAAAAACATTTCAAACACCATAATAAATGTTTGAACAATCAAACACTGAACATACGTTTCAAAGAGCACAATCAAAAAGTTACAATATATAGTCAGCGAAATCATTCCTCTAAACACACAAAGTCTGAAGAGAAAAACAAAACTTTTCCACCTTCTATTCTATCAATGGCGACTAGACTAACATCGCTTTTCCTCTTCTTCTTTCTCATATCTTGTAAGTTTCCCTATTTAGATTTCTATTACATGCATCTATAACAACATCAATTTTGCAACATGTTTAAATAATTCGTTTGAAAATCATGTAGGCACATTTTTGTTGCATGAAACCAATGCATCAAGAAAAATAGGTAGAAGCTATATTCCACTGTGCGGATCAAGAGATGATTGTGATGGCATATGGTGTAAAGGAAAAGCAGGAAAGACTGGACAGTGTAACATGTGGACTTGTGACTTTGATGAATATTGTCGTAAGATTGTTCGTTGCGAAAACTTGCCAGGACCATATTGTATGGAAGGAATATGTACTTGTTAAAAAAAATACTTTGTTTTGAATATGCATAGTGCATTACTAAAACAAAGTAGTTTATTAGGTAATTCGTTTTCCTGCTGTTACGTTGTAGTCACTATATAAACACAATAACAACCAAAAATTTTGTCGCAATAGGGATTCAAACATAGAAGCACCATGTTTAGTATTATATATGTTAGCAAATTTTGCTGATTTTAATTTAGAGGGGTTTTATGAACTTTACTACTTATACCAAGTCTTTAGATATCATGCATTCACCTTTTGATAAGGTAATAGTGATTTATGTTTTATTTTATTTTGTTTTGATGCTTGGTCTATTGCGATCGCTATGACACATTAATATAATCATCAAAATGTAAGGATAACCAATTAACCTTTTATTAATACATTGTATAACTAAACACACGTTTTTAGTGAATAAAATAAAATTAGATCATGTAACCGAATGAGTTTGATGTCAAATAAATTTGGTATCTTCACAATATATGAGTGAAAAGAATAAAATATCAAAATATATGAATGTCTAACAGTTAAGGTATTATAATCAGCCAGAAAAAGAGTAATATAATATATTGAGTTTAAGTAAAATGTTTATATGTGTTATAAAAAACATCTTAATCATTAAATCTTGATAAATGTTAGATGGATATAGTTACTCTTTTTAATAAACCATATGATAAATAAGATCCATCCAGTATTAAAGAAAAAAAGCAGTGTTCTTTACCCAAAAGATGTACAATAAATTGCAAGACCCAAGTCATAATTCTTTCAAAAATATTATGATATTATACTCAAATCATAAAAAAATTACATCAAAAGTAGTATTTCTCTTCCTCCTCTTACTCTTGATACCTTGTAAGTCTCTAAATCTCTCACAAGTCTTTTAGCTAAATATTTGTTGGATTTTTACATATAGCATATCTTATTGTCGAACAATACTTGGGTTCACCCCTAGGGGTGAACCTCTCCATTCACCCCCTAATAAAATAAGGCAATAAAATCTGTATACATTATTATAAAATTAAAAAACTTAAACCGCACTTTAATAAACCCAAACTGACATATATAAAATCTAAACCTTAACCATCTCATTTGTGAACCCAAACCGTATATAATTTTGTTCTACTTATAAAATCTAAACCCTAACCATATTATTTGTGAACCCAAACCGACATATAATTTCGTTCTAATTGTGAAATCTAAACCCTAACATCTCATTTATGAACCCAAACCGACATATTATTTTGTTCTACTTGTAAAATCTAAACCCTAACTATCTCATTTGTGAACCCAAACCGACATATAATTTCGTTCTAATTGTAAAATCTAAACCCTAACCACCTCATTTGTAAACCCAAACCGACATATAATTTCGTTTTAATTGTAAAATCTAAACCCTAACCACTTCATTTGTAAACCCAAACCGACATAATTTTATTCTAAGTTTAAAAATGTAAACCAAGCCAATATTTAACTTTCCTTAATTAAAAGTATACAGAATTTGTTTCCTTAATTTGGTTTGCTTTTTAATTTAATTTTAATTTATTTTTAAAATAAAATATTAGATGGAAGATTCTGATTGGCTGAGAGAAGAGGGGGTGAATGGAGAGGTTCACCCCTAGGGGTGAACCTAAGTATTTTTCTTTGTGTTTTGATAAAATTTGTTCTTCATAATATAACATATGTAAAGCTTGGTGCATTTATAGAAAATAATTCCAATTGCAAATGCGTTTTGTTTTGATGGGTGAAAGACTTTGCATCTATAATAATTGATCTTTATTTATTAAACCATGTGATTTATATGCTCAATGACAACATCATCATGTAATACTAGTTAATTAATAAAAGTAGATATACAATATGATTGTAGTGGAATGTTTATAACTTAACTATATTAAACATGTTTAATTTACCTTAAATTTAGATTTTTTTGGATTTCCAACAACAAAGATTGTACTTTCCGTATTACTTAGATGATTTTACAACTTTTTCTTTTTGCAAATATCTAGATAATTCAATGTGTTTTTTTTATATAGCAAAACTAGATTTTAACCCGCGGTACACTGCAGGACAATTTTTTATTTTCTAATTGTATTATTATGTTGATATTGTTTATTTTATTTAGTATTTAAGATTGTATAATTATATTTTCATTGTAAATTCTAAAATTTAAGTTGGAGTACACAGCACGACAATTTATTTTTTACATAATTGTTATTTAATCAACATAATCATAATATTATAATATTGATGGTATTAAAAAATAATAAAATTATGATTTATTCGTGTTGTAGCATCAAGTAAATAATATTTTAACTTTTTGTTAATATCGACCCAAACCCAAACCCGTCCGCTGTATAACCTCGCTCGATGAGATTTTAAATTTTTAAAAGTACTGCATTTCATATCTTTGTAATTAAAATTTTATGGTAGGTATATTCTTATTTCTAAACAACAGAAACTAAACAGCAGATCTTGATATGTAGCCTAAATATTAAAAAGTAATAATGCTACACTACCATACCAACGATTTTGTGAGTTTTGATTGATTGCAAACTTTTTTTTTTTTTTGGTTTAAATTTCAAGCTTAATAATTATATCTATTTTCTAGAAGATTCTAACAGTTTACTTGTCAAGAACTGGTCAAAAGATGAAAGTCTATTGAACTTATACCTATATAAGTAAAAGAGAAGTACAAAATCAACAATGGGTCGGGTCAATTTAAAAAAATTACCCGAAATTAAAACAATCGGATATGGGTGAGAATAACCCGAAGCAAAGTAAATGGGTCATCGGGTTTTTACACAAAAAAAAAAACTCATAAATAAATGTAAATGTCTATAACTTCCATGTTATTTCCAATCCTGATTTCTCGTGATTCTCGATTACAAATATTCCCTTTTATCATATATCAAACCAAACTTCTCCATAAATCACTGAAAATATTTAGGAAAATCACAAAGATATCAATCTCCAACAAATATGTTGATTACCAAAATGATCCTAAATTTAAGCAACGTAATTTGAGTCACGTAATTGATTTCCGAATTAAATACTCATTAATATACTATCCTAAACTAACAAACCCCATAGAATATACCCTAAAACTAACCTAATCGAGTGACAAATCTACGTCTACCTATAAATATGTCAGTCATTTAGGCTGATTTATCATAACATCTACAAGGAGTACATATATCCCCTCTAAAACTTTTACCCAATCTCTTATTGTAAATATTGTGGAAAGGGTAATTATTTTAAAATAAATAATTTTGCAATATGTTGTGTGTAATTTTCCAACAGGTCAGAGAGCATGTAGAAAATTTTAGTTCAATAATATCATACTTTGTACTAAACTTTTTTCTGTTTTTTCATTTATTTTATTATATCAAAACTCATTCTATTCTTCTATTCAAACTCATTGTAAGAAATTAAAAATCTATAATCCATCGTACTGCACTATATTGAAAAAAGAATTTAACATATTTTAATATATTATGGACTGTACGTATCTGTGAATATTCCTCCGCGCTGTAGCGCGGTCCGATCCTAGTATCTTCTTAAACTAATTATAACTATTTCGAATATGGCAACAACTATTTTGAAATCTTTTTATTGAATTATTCGAATAACCAATTAAAGTTTGGCACAAAACCGTACTTTGATGTTAAATCAAATAACCATAAAATGATAAACTTGGAAAGTTTGAGAAATAAAATAAAAAGAACAAAAGCAATAAATAACCAAACTTCATTCTTCTCAATATTGGCCTTTAAGACAATATTGGCCTTCTGTGATATTAATTCACATAATCCTTCTTCTCACCATCTTTGATTTAAGAGCTTCAAAGTTTAAAAAGCAGTTGTCAATTTCATTTCTTCTTAATTTTTCTCCAAGTGCATTGGTTGAATACACAAAATAGTTAAACATCACACAAGGCTTAATAATTTAACTTACTTTTAAATTAAGTAAATTTAGCTTACTTTTCATCCTTCATAAATTTAGCTTTTTAGTAGGCTAGTTGTTTGCTTCAAGAGTCTCCATCTCCCAAATGGTAGGGCATCTCCAACTCATTTCTTCATTTTTTACTCTATTTTGCAGTAACTCCATTTTGCAGATAGTTTTACTCCAACCTATTTCTCCATATTTGACTCCAAAAGAGAATATTCTTAGAATATTGTTCTTATGTCTTATTATTAATTTATATAATGATCCTTTATTTATTAAAATTACAAACTTGACCCAATTATTTTATTTTTAGCAAAAAAAAATAGCAAGTTATTTATATTTAAGATTTATTATTGAACAACATTACATTATACAACATTCATTAATTATTAGTCTTTGTTGTATTAAGTTGTTTTTAATCTTTAGTTTAAGTCATATTATGTATTTTAAATTTTATTGGTAGTAATGCTATTTTGTACTTTTGTTTGTATTGTCTATTTTCTATGTAATATAAGTTAATTGTTGAATTTTTAAATTATTATTTATAAGTTTAAGTATAAAATAATAATATTTAACTGTATTTAGATATAAAATATAAATCTATATAAATTTAAGGGACTGATTTGCAAATAAAAAAGCTCAACTCTAAAATGGAGAAATGAAAAGTCTCCAAATATAGAGACAAATATAGAGATCTCCATTTTGGAGATGGAAATAGAGTGGGGTTGGAGAATATTTTTTTTCAAAATGGAATTTGGAGATAGAAATGGAGATAGGTTGGAGATGGTCTTAGAGACCAATTGCATCTAGATTACCATTCATATGGTTTAAAAAAAATACTTACCAATCAAATATATAGGGATTTAGATTACCACTCAGAATTTTCTGAAATTTTTACCCAATGGTAAATTGTTAGAATCATATTGCGGTGGGCATATGCATGGATCTGAAATTTTTACCCTATAATAATAATAAAAAAAAAAAAAGAATAACCAAACAATATTAGAGATAACAAAACAGAAAAATAATAATAGATAATGAAATAAGAGAGGAAAAAAAAAGAAGTAGCAAATGACAACATTTTCTTCATCCAAAACTAATTCTTGTAACTACAACTTTCTTTGCTTGTCGTATAAAGGGAGAGTCTATCATGTTTCATTAGCTTAGATATGCAAGTGAAAAGTATTTATAGTGTTTTAATTTGGCTTAAAAAAAGAGGGTTTTGGATGAGAGTATATATTAAAAATTCTTGTCGAGCAAGTGTACAATATTTTGAGCAGATCACGATTTTGAACATATTTAGAAATTAGTTATGCAATATTAGTTATGGAATATGCTATAATTATGAGTGTGAATATATATTATCTAGAAATTCCTATTAGTAATCAATATCGAATAATATTACCATTTTTGAAAATCGAAGAAAAATCCATTGAATCCATATTGTTAGCACTTCAGATTTTTTTAGGTAATCTTTAATATTGTTTTCTATCTTCTTGCATTATTTCTAGGGCAACAAATGATCTTTTACCTAATCTGATTTGGTTTACGATTTTGAAGTCATATTTCAATTATTGTTATTTTGTGAAATTATCTAGAACACAAAATATAATTAAAAAATGTATATATAGATTCTGAATAATTGCAAAATAACTAGATTTTTTAATTTAAACGAAATATGTTTTATCTAAGAAAAAAGGAAAAGGAGGTGGGCGTAATCTAATAACTCCTAATGTGGCTAACGTTGTCGTTTAATGTCTTTTTATTATAGCCGTTGGATTAAAATTCTAAGAATTAGAAAAAAAAAGTAACGGTTATGAATTTGGGTTTGATCGAAGCTTGGTGTGGTTAAAAAAATGTAAGTTTTGTTGTTTAGTTGAATTGACCGACACGTCACTCTTCAAAACGGTCACAAATTGTGGACGTGAAACTTCATTTAAATCTGAAAAGTAATCAATTTCGAAACAAAGGGAGAAAGAGAGAGATTAATCAATTTTGTAACCGTTGTTTGGGTTCTCAATTGATAAACCCAGAAGAGACTTCTCAATCAATCTTGTGACCGTTGTTTGGGTTCTCGTCTTCCTTCTCTAAAAGTCGGAGAGAAAGAGAGAGCCATCTCCGATCAGGTCCTATGTTATCTTCTCTCTGAATCTTTCAATTTTACCAATCTCTCTCTCACTCTATGGTTCTCATATATGTTGCTTCTATTCTAGGGCTCCGTCATCGAAATTGTCACCGCGATCAGGTTATGTTATCTTCTTCTTCTTCTCTCTCTCTCTTTCAATTTCATCTCTCTCACGCTCCGCCATTGATGATTCTCATATATGTTGGTATACTAGGTTTTGATAGGTAATCAAGGACGACGATTCTCCTAAAGAACGAAGATGATTTCGTATCCTTCAATTTAGATTGATTTGAGATTTGATTCTGATTCGTTGGCTCTTCGGCTCTGTTTTGATGAAAGGATTGTCTTGTTTTGTCTCCAACGGGACTTTGATGGCACATCCCACGAAGACACGCATAGTAGTAGTCTCGTCTCTTCTATGGTATTATTGTATCTTCTTTTATGTTTCTTCTGTGCTCTGAATATTTGTCCTGAATCGAATTTGATCGCATATTGTCATGTTTTGTCTACTGAATCGTATACCTTCGGGTCCTTAGTTATAATACCGGATTGTTTCTTTGTTAATATCTCAGGTTTCTCACGGGTCAAAATTTAAGGGGAGCACTACGTCTCAGGTTCCTTTGCTACATACATGTTAAATGATTTTGAAAATTTTTGATGTATAACTTCCTTGCAAGGGAGCGATCCCTGTGATGCTGTGCATATTTGATAAGATCCTATCTCTGCTATGGCACGTGTATAAGGCTCTGTTGAATCTTATCTTCTCCTCTCTCATCATTTGTTCTGGTATGTTTCTTCTTCTTCTTTTTTCCCCTAATGACTTTATGAGATTTGCTATTGTTGGCGAGGTATGATTTGTTCTCATGTGTCCAGCTTCATGAATTGGGTTTACAGCGAATCACGAAGTTTACTTGTCGTTATGTTTCAGGTTTTGGATGATGCTTTGATGGACACGCTTCTTCTTTGTGCAAGGGTTTTTAGGGTTTTTAAAATTCCTCTTAACATGTCTTTTTCTTCTTCTTCTTCTTCTTCTTCTCTTTTTGTTACTTACATTTCTTTCTTCGTCTTGCAGGTTTTTTTGGAAGCAAACTAATTTTCGTGTATTCATTTCTCCATGCTACGTCTTCATGCCAAAATGCATCTTTATTTGCTTCTGAATTTTTACTTTGTTTCAGTGGTCTTTTTCTAATTACATGTTATTTACTTGTCGTTTTTGTCTTGGTTTTCCTGTGATTTACTTGTCACTCTGTTATTTCAGGTTTTGGATGATGCTTTTATCGATCAGTGATGGCTTTGATGGAGATACTTCCTCTCTGTAAAATGTCTTCAAGGGTTTTGTTCTTTCTTCCTCTTCACATGTCTTTTACTTTTCTTTTGTTTTGTTCCTTACAACATTTCTTTCTTCGTCTTGCAGGTGTTTTGGAAGCAAATTGTAATCTGATCCACGGGTATTCTTCTCCATGCTTCGTTTTCAGGCCTACTGAGTTTCTGAGAGTTACTATTGTTGGTGAGGTATGATTTGTTCTCCTGTGTTTTATTATGTTTTCCATATTCTCTTTCTTTGTATACACGGTAGAGCTTCATGAATAGGGTTTACAGCGAATCAAGAGGACGGTAAGGATCTCATATTGTCAACATTCATATATTTTTAAGTCTCTTAGGTGGTATGCTTAAGTTTGAGCTCCTCGGATGCACGAGGTTAGACTTGTGGTTTAGTAGTCAGGTATTTCCTCCTATTTCCCCTTTGGTATAAGTCTGCTATATAATTGTTTTCATTAGCTGGATTTTGAGTTTTGTACTGCGCCATAAGCGAGATTTTGTATTCAGAATGTTTTCATTAACTAATTTTTGTATTCAGTGTCTTTTTAACGAAAATCTCTCTCTTTGATGCAGATGGTGGAACTGATATGATAAATCCTTCTTCAGGTATGTCATCTTTTTAGGTTTCTTCTGTGCTATATCTTTTCCTATTACAACGTCTTTTACTTCTTCTCTGTAAAATGTCTTCAGGGGTTTTGTTCTTTCTTCCTATTACAACTTCTTTTACTTTTCTTTTTTTTTTGTTCCTTACAACATTTGTTTCTTCGTCTTGCAGGTGTTTTGGAAGCATGTTGTTATCTGATCTACGTGTATTCTTCTTTATGCTTCGTTTTCAGGCCTACTGAGTTTATGAGATTTGCAATTCTTGGTGAGTATGATTTGGTTTCATGTGTCTTATTCTGTTTTCCAGATTCTCTTTCTATGAATATAGTTTACAGCGAATCAGGAGGACGGTAAGGATCTCAGATTTTCAACATTCATATATATTTAAGTCTCTTAGGTGGTATGCTTAAGTTTGAGCTCCTCTTATGCACAATGTTGGACTTGTGGTTTATTCAGGTACATCTTCGTCTTTCCCCTTTGGTATATGTCAGCCATGTAATTCTTTTCATTAACTGCATTTTGAGTTTTGTACTGCGCCATAAGCGAGTTTTTAACATGATTTGGTCTTTTTTTTTTTATTGTATGTTTCAGGTAATGTCGCTCATCTACATAGTGACGCTGGCATTAAAGTTTTCAGTCTAAGACCCTACCGTTTGCTACTATATATAGTCGGTGATGGCTTTGATTAATCGTTGTCAAGCGTTTTCTCCTTTTGGTTGTTCCTTTTTCCCCAATTCTTATTGCTATGTAAGCGAGTTTTGTTGCTGCTGTTGTTGTTGTGTATAAGCGCTGAAAGTATTTCCTCTCTTTGATGCAGATCGTCGTCGAGTAAGAGGCACTGGGATTGCTCCGTTGAAACTTATCTTCTCCTCTATCACCATCTGTTCTGGTATTTTTCTTCTTCGTCTTTTTTTCCCCTAATGACTTTATGAGATTTGCTATTGTTGGCGAGGTATGATTTGTTCTCATGTGTCCAGCTTCATGCATTGGGTTTTCAGCGAATCAAGAAGACGGTAAGGATCTCATCACTGGATGATGCTTTTATTTACTTGTCGTTCTGTTGTTTCAGGTTTTGGATGATGCTTTTACCGATCAGTGATGGCTTTGATGGACACGCTTTTTCTCTGTGCCAAGGATTTTCAAGGGTTTTGTTTCTGAATATTCACTTTGGTTCTGTTTTTTATTTTTTTCATTCTAATAACATGTTATTCACTTGTTAATAATACCTTTTATGTTTGATGCAGATCGTCACATCGAGTTAAGACACTGGGACTATCATTTGTTTAGGTAAGGTTTCTGAATATTCACTTTGGTTCTGTTTTTTTATTTTTTTTTTCATTCTAATAACATGTTATTCACTTGTTAAAAATACCTTTTATGTTTGATGCAGATCGTCACATCGAGTTAAGACACTGGGATTGCTTTGTTGATTCTTATCATCTCGTCTATCATTTGTTTAGGTAAGGTTTCTTCATATATCCCGGGATATATACATCTTCTTCTTGCCATGAGGGATTTTTCATACATGATTTGGTCTTTTCTTATTGGATGTTCCAGGTTTCAAGTAATGTTCCTCATCTTCCTTGTGACAAGGGTAACTAGGCTTTTAGCCTAAGACCGTGTCTTTTGTTATAAGATATTTGAGGTTCTCTAAGAAGAAAAGCATCAGGTTATTTACTAACTGGTCTCTTTCCTCTTTCTTGTCTGTTTTGTATATCTAATGCTACATCTATTCATACTTGTCTCTGTTATTTCAGGTTTTGGATGATGTTTTTATCGATAGTGATGGCTTTGATGGAGATACTTCTTCTCTGTAAAATGTCTTCAGGGGTTTTGTTCTTTCTTCCTCTTCACACGTCTTTTAATTTTCTTTTTTTTTGTTCCTTAAAACATTTCTTTCTTCGTCTTGCAGGTTATTTGGAAGCAAATTGTAATCTGATCCACGGGTATTCTTCTTCATGCTTCGTTTTCAGGCCTACTGCGTTTCTGAGATTTGCTATTGTTGGTGAGGTATGATTTATTCCCCTGTGTCTTATTCTGTTTTCCAGATTCTCTTTCTATATATTCACGGTATAGCTTCATGAATTGGGTTTACAGCAAATCAAGAGGACGGTAAGGATCTCAGATTGTCAACATTCATATATTTTTAAGTCTCTTAGGTGGTATGCTTAGGTTTGAGCTTCTCTGATGCACAAGGTTGGACTTGTGGTTTATTCAGGTATATCTTCCTCTTTCCCCTTTGGTATATGTCAGTCATGTAATTGTTTTCATTAACTGGATGTTGAGTTTAGTACTGCGCCATAAGCGAGTTTTTAACATGATTTGGTCTTTTTTTTTATTGGATGTTTCAGGTAATGTTGCTCATCTACATAGTGACGCTGGCATTAACGTTTTCAGTCTAAGACCCTACCGTTTGCTACTATATATAGTCGGTGATGGCTTTGATTAATCGTTGTCAAGCGTTTTCTCCTTTTGGTTGTTCCTTTTTCCCCAATTCTTATTCCTATGTAAGCGATTTTTGTTGCTGCTGTTGTTGTTGTTGTTGTTTATAAGCGCTGAAAGTATTTCCTCTCATTGATGTAGATCATCGTCGAGTAAGAGGCACTGGGATTGCTCCGTTGAATCTTATCTTCTCCTCCCTCATCATCTGTTCTGGTATGTTTCTTCTTCTTCTTTTTTCCCCTAATGACTTTATGAGATTTGCTATTGTTGGCGAGATATGATTTGTTCTCATGTGTCCAGCTTCATGAATTGGGTTTACAGCGAATCACGAAGTTTACTTGTCGTTATGTTTCAGGTTTTGGATGATGCTTTGATGGACACGCTTCTTCTTTGTGCAAGGGTTTTTAGGGTTTTTAAAATTCCTCTTAACATGTCTTTTTCTTCTTCTTCTTCTTCTTCTTCTCTTTTTGTTACTTACATTTCTTTCTTCGTCTTGCAGGTTTTTTTGGAAGCAAACTAATTTTCGTGTATTCATTTCTCCATGCTACGTCTTCATGCCAAAATGCATCTTTATTTGCTTCTGAATTTTTACTTTGTTTCAGTGGTCTTTTTCTAATTACATGTTATTTACTTGTCGTTTTTGTCTTGGTTTTCCTGTGATTTACTTGTCACTCTGTTATTTCAGGTTTTGGATGATGCTTTTATCGATCAGTGATGGCTTTGATGGAGATACTTCCTCTCTGTAAAATGTCTTCAAGGGTTTTGTTCTTTCTTCCTCTTCACATGTCTTTTACTTTTCTTTTGTTTTGTTCCTTACAACATTTCTTTCTTCGTCTTGCAGGTGTTTTGGAAGCAAATTGTAATCTGATCCACGGGTATTCTTCTCCATGCTTCGTTTTCAGGCCTACTGAGTTTCTGAGAGTTACTATTGTTGGTGAGGTATGATTTGTTCTCCTGTGTTTTATTATGTTTTCCATATTCTCTTTCTTTGTATACACGGTAGAGCTTCATGAATAGGGTTTACAGCGAATCAAGAGGACGGTAAGGATCTCATATTGTCAACATTCATATATTTTTAAGTCTCTTAGGTGGTATGCTTAAGTTTGAGCTCCTCGGATGCACGAGGTTAGACTTGTGGTTTAGTCAGGTATTTCCTCCTATTTCCCCTTTGGTATAAGTCTGCTATCTAATTGTTTTCATTAGCTGGATTTTGAGTTTTGTACTGCGCCATAAGCGAGATTTTGTATTCAAAATGTTTTCATTAACTAATTTTTGTATTCAGTGTCTTTTTAACGAAAATCTCTCTCTTTGATGCAGATGGTGGAACTGATATGATAAATCTTTCTTCAGGTATGTCATCTTTTTAGGTTTCTTCTGCGCTATATTATTTATTATCATCTTCTTTGTTTAGTTAATGTCTCAGTTTATCTTGAAAAACGCCGTCTCTCATACAAGAGTACTTTAAAATATTTCTTTTCTTTTTTTGAGTCTGATTTTAGTTAATGCCCTGTTTTTCTTCATGATCTTAGTTAATCTTATACCTTCCTTTTGGGTTTTCAGGTGGCAGCGAGACATTCTGTGTTATGCAGGCTCTTTAAGATCTTATCTAAATCGTAAGATATCTTCTCTTTTTTTTCCCCTGTCATAACTTTTTTTGAAATGAAAGCTGAGAGAAATACACCGGTTCTAATTTGTATTGCATGCTAACTACGACAGGCCATAACAATTAAAAACTTGGGATTATGTTTTGATTTTTTGTCCAGGATATGGCCATGGTGTTTTGCGTAAAACGGTTCGAAGATATATGCGCCAAAGAGAGTTTGCCTTCAAGCATCTACCTGATGATTCTCTTCTTCAGCTGGTAATATTTTGGTCATGCAACGTTTTTCAATGTTTCAGACTTCAAAATGGGTGTGTGCATTTTCTGTCACTGTACTCTTTAGACTTTTTGAAATCATTTTTACAATTTCAAACAGACTAACTAGTTTTGTTGTATTGATTCAGGTGGATGAGGCTGAAAAGCTAGTTAAAACGCTGTTTGAAGTTGCAAATTCCAGGCAACCTTCTGTGATATATATGGATTTAGTATGTACTTTTTAAACTCCCGTGTCAGTTGACATATATTCTGTTTTTCCCCCTAATGACTTTATGAGATTTGCTATTGTTGGCGAGTTCATAAATTGGGTTTAGACATGAGGTATGATTTGTTCTCATGTGTAAGGATCTCATCATTGGATGATGCTTTTATTTACTTGTCGTTCTGTTGTTTCAGGTTTTGGACGTGCTTTTATCGATCAGTGATGGCTTTGATAGACACACATTCCGATGAGAGATGCTCCACAAATTTTTTTGCTTGACGAGTTTGTTCTTAAACTTTATCATATGTTTAAGTCCACAGACAACGTTGTTCAATATGGTTCCTTGCTAAAATTGCATTTCTATTTGCTTCTGAATTTTCACTTTGTTTCGGTGGTCTTTTTTTAACTACATGTTATTTACTTGTCGTTTTTGTTTTGTTGGCCTAGGTTCCTGCTGATTTACTTCTCTCTGTAAAATGTCTTCAGGGGTTTTGTTCTTTCTTCCTCTTCACACGTCTTTTACTTTTCTTTTTTTTTGTTCCTTACAACATTTCTTTCTTCGTCTTGTAGGTGTTTTGGAAGAAAACAGTAATCTGAGCCACGGGTATTCTTCTCCATGCTTCGTTTTCAGGCCTACTGAGTTTATGAGATTTGCTATTGTTGGTGAGGTATGATTTGTTCTCATGTGTCTTATTCTGTTTTCCAGGTTCTTTTTCTATGTATACACGGTAGAGCATCATGAATTTGGTTTTTACAGCGAATCAGTAGAACGGTAACGATCTCAGATTGTCAACATTCATATATTTCTAAGTCTCTTAGGTGGTATGCTTAACTTTGAGCTCCTCTGATGCACAAAGTTGGTCTTATGGTTTATTCAGGTATTTCCTCCTCTTTCCCCTTATGATGGTTTTATTTGCTTGTCATTCTGTTGTTTCAGGTTTTGGATGATGCTTTTATCGATCAGTGATGGCTTTGATGGACACGTTTCTTCTCTGTTCAAGGGTTTTGTTCTTCCTCTTAACATGTCTTGTTCTTCTTCTTCTTATTCTTTTCTTTTTGTTACTTACATTTCTTTCTTCGTCTTGCAGGTTTTTTTGGAAGCAAACTATGCTATGTTTTCATGACTTCTCATGGGTTCCTTGCTAAAATTGCATCTCTATTTGCTTCTGATTTTTCACTTTGTTTCAGTGGTCTTTTTTAATTACATGTTACTTAGTTGTCGTTTTTGGTCTGTTGGCCTAGGTTCCTGTGACTTACTTGTCACTTTGTTATATCAGGTTTTGGATAATACTTTTGTCGACTAGTGATGGCTTTGATGGAGATACTTCTTCTCTGTAAAATGTCTTCAGGGGTTTTGTTCTTTCTTTCTATTACAACGTCTTTTACTNGATTTTGTATTCAGAATGTTTTCATTAACTAATTTTTGTATTCAGTGTCTTTTTAACGAAAATCTCTCTCTTTGATGCAGATGGTGGAACTGATATGATAAATCCTTCTTCAGGTATGTCATCTTTTTAGGTTTCTTCTGTGCTATATCTTTTCCTATTACAACGTCTTTTACTTCTTCTCTGTAAAATGTCTTCAGGGGTTTTGTTCTTTCTTCCTATTACAACTTCTTTTACTTTTCTTTTTTTTTTGTTCCTTACAACATTTGTTTCTTCGTCTTGCAGGTGTTTTGGAAGCATGTTGTTATCTGATCTACGTGTATTCTTCTTTATGCTTCGTTTTCAGGCCTACTGAGTTTATGAGATTTGCAATTCTTGGTGAGTATGATTTGGTTTCATGTGTCTTATTCTGTTTTCCAGATTCTCTTTCTATGAATATAGTTTACAGCGAATCAGGAGGACGGTAAGGATCTCAGATTTTCAACATTCATATATATTTAAGTCTCTTAGGTGGTATGCTTAAGTTTGAGCTCCTCTTATGCACAATGTTGGACTTGTGGTTTATTCAGGTACATCTTCGTCTTTCCCCTTTGGTATATGTCAGCCATGTAATTCTTTTCATTAACTGCATTTTGAGTTTTGTACTGCGCCATAAGCGAGTTTTTAACATGATTTGGTCTTTTTTTTTTTATTGTATGTTTCAGGTAATGTCGCTCATCTACATAGTGACGCTGGCATTAAAGTTTTCAGTCTAAGACCCTACCGTTTGCTACTATATATAGTCGGTGATGGCTTTGATTAATCGTTGTCAAGCGTTTTCTCCTTTTGGTTGTTCCTTTTTCCCCAATTCTTATTGCTATGTAAGCGAGTTTTGTTGCTGCTGTTGTTGTTGTGTATAAGCGCTGAAAGTATTTCCTCTCTTTGATGCAGATCGTCGTCGAGTAAGAGGCACTGGGATTGCTCCGTTGAAACTTATCTTCTCCTCTATCACCATCTGTTCTGGTATTTTTCTTCTTCGTCTTTTTTTCCCCTAATGACTTTATGAGATTTGCTATTGTTGGCGAGGTATGATTTGTTCTCATGTGTCCAGCTTCATGCATTGGGTTTTCAGCGAATCAAGAAGACGGTAAGGATCTCATCACTGGATGATGCTTTTATTTACTTGTCGTTCTGTTGTTTCAGGTTTTGGATGATGCTTTTACCGATCAGTGATGGCTTTGATGGACACGCTTCTTCTCTGTGCCAAGGGATTTTCAAGGGTTTTGTTCTTCCTCTTTACACGTCTTTTTCTTTTTCTTCTTCTTCTCTTTTTGTTACTTACATTTCTTTCTTCGCCTTGCAGGTTTTCTGGAAGCAAACTATGATCTGATCATCGTGTATTCATTTCTCCAAAGAAAACCGTCGTAAAAAATTTATAAGCCTTCTCTCATACAAGAGTCAAAACCCTTGCAACTGTTGGTGATGACATTCTTCTAAACAAACTAGTCTCTGATGTCTTTCTTTGAATCGATCATAGGATTTTCACTTGCTTGTTTTTTTTCCAGGGTTTGGTTTCTAACTTGTCGTTCTGTTTTTTTTTTTTTTCCAGGTTTTGTGATGATGTTTGTATCAATTAATGATGGCTTTGATGACATGCTTCTTCTTCCTTACGCGCGTCTCTGACATTTTTTTTTTGGGCTTGCAGGTTATTTTGGGAGCGAGAATCTTCAACATCGCTCCCCCGCTTTTTAATGCATCTCTAATTTTTTTATTTTCTTTGGTTTGCCTAAGTAAAGTAAGTAAGTTTCTTCGTCTTGCAGGTTGTTTTGGGAGAGAGAGAGTCTATGATTCGACATTGCTCCCCCGATTCCGAGTTTTCACTCCCCCACTACAGTTTGAATATATATATTCTACTTTTACTTGTCCTTGTGTTGTTGTAGATTCCTGGTGGATGATGATGCTTTGATCATTATCGCTGATTTGCTTCTTCTTTTTTTCTGTATGTCTCTTAGGTCTGGTAAGTCTCGGCTCCTCTGATGTTTATTCAGGTTCTTGTTCTTATGTCTGCTATCTCTTTATTTGTTTCTTATAAACTAGATTTTGAAACTTAAAGTGGATACTAATTATGCATATTAATTGTTTGATGTTGTTACAGGACAACAATTGGCTTTTGTGTTCATTCTGTGTGCTCGCGGCTGGTGCAGAGGTAAAAAAGAACTCTTTGATGCAATCATCTCTTTTATTTAAAATCACAGACAGAGAAACTTTAGTGGATCATATGCATTTTCTTTTATCTTGCAGGACAACAGTTGGCTCATGTGTTCAATCCGTCTGGTCGCTGCTGGTGCAGAGGTGAAAGCTCTTTGACGCAATCATCTCTTTCTTTGTTAAAAAAATCACAGACTGAGAATGAAACTTTAGTTGATCTTATGCATTTTGTTTTGATGTTGCAGGACAATAGTTGGCTCTTGCGTTCAATTCGTTTCACTGCTCGCTGCTGGTGCAGAGGTAAAAAAGAACCTTTTAATGCAATCATATCTTTTATTATAAATGACGCACAAGGTTCGTGAGTTCTCTTTTAGGTTTATTCAGGTTCGTGGTTTATTCAGATTTTGAATTTTGGCTTCCTGAGTTTTGGACTGTGCCATCATGGACTTTTCAACCATGATTTTGTCTTTTCATTGGATGTTTCTAGGTTTCAAGTGAAAAACATGTCTGTCTATCTTTGATGCAGATCGTCGAGATTACAGTGTGGGAGGTTCGAAGGGAAAGCATTGTGGGAGTGCCTATGGTTTCTGAGTTTTACTCTCAGGTTACCTCATCCATAAACCTTTTTGCTCTAAACGCATCTGTATTATTTGATTCTGAATATTCACTTTGGTTCTGTCTTTTTTCTTTGATGCAGATCGTCGAGGCACCAGGATTACAATGTGGGAGGTTCGAAGAGAAAACAATGTGGGAGTTCGTATGATTTATGATTTTAACTTTCAGGTTACCTCGCATCCATAAACTATTTGCTCTAGACGCATCTCTACTATTTGTTTCTGAATATTCACTTTGGTTCTGTTTTTTATTTATTTTTTTCATTCTAATAACATGTTATTCACTTGTTAAAAATACCTTTTTATGTTTGATGCAGATCGTCACATCGAGTTAAGACACTGGGATTGCTTTGTTGATTCTTATCATCTCGTCTATCATTTGTTTAGGTAAGGTTTCTTCATATATCCCGGGATACATCTTCTTGCCATGAGGGATTTTTCATACATGATTTGGTCTTTTCTTATTGGATGTCCCGGGATACAACATTTTCAGTAGAGAACGACATGATTTGGTAGTGAATGAATCAAGGATTGTAAATTTAAATGTGCATTTTCAACAGTGGAACAATAGAAGAGAGTTTTCATCAAGTTCATGACCATTTGATCATAACATATGCAGTTTCAGGTATTTTTCCCACTGCAGTTGTAGAATTGATGGTCACGACATGAACATATTAATGTCATTTTGGTTTTCATATTAAGTGCAGGACAAGAAGTGGAGCATAGTGTCGGTGATGAGACTATAATTATCCTTCCAGTCCCAGGTATGTTTCATCTTTCTCTTCAGTTTAGAATTTCAAATTTTTTTCTCTTATCACTCGAAATTACCATCTCTTTTGTTCTTATGTAGTAACATATTTTATAGCTAACATACTTTCAGAATTCTATAGAGATTGAACAGGTTATAGACGGAAACACGGAGAATAATAATGTTATGGTCTTTGGTTCCTATAATAACATGATCTAGGTCGATCTCTTATATCTCTTAGCACATAGCATACATTTATGTTTAGTTTCTTGCATTCATGCATTTTTGCTTCCTTGATTTACAGCTTCATTCTTTACTTGCATCACAAACTGTCACTTCCTTGCTTAACTTGTGTTTGGTTGTTTCTTTCACTAGTTGCATTCATGCATGGGTTGCTTCCTTTGATTCATTGTTTGGTTATTTACTCGTCACTTCCTTGCTTAACTTGCGTTTGCTTGTTTCTTTCACTAGTTGCATTCATACATGGTTGCTTCCTTGATTCTTTACTTGCATGATTAACTGTCACTTCCTTGCTTAACTTGTGTTTGCTTGTTTCTTTCACTAGCTGCATTCATACATGGTTGCTTCCTTGATTCTTTACTTGCATGATTAATCGTCACTTCCTTGCTTAACTTGCGTTTGCTTGTTTCTTTCACTAGTTGCATTCATACATGGTTGCTTCCTTGATTCTTTACTTGCATGATTAACTGTCACTTCCTTGCTTAACTTGTGTTTGCTTGTTTCTTTCACTAGCTGCATTCATACATGGTTGCTTCCTTGATTCTTTACTTGCATGATTAACTGTCACTTCCTTGCTTAACTTGCGTTTGCTTGTTTCTTTCACTAGCTGCATTCATACATGGTTGCTTCCTTGATTCTTTACTTGCATGATTAACTGTCACTTCCTTGCTTAACTTGCGTTTGCTTGTTTCTTTCACTAGTTGCGTTCATACATGGTTGCTTTCATGCTAATTTAACAACTCATTTACACTAGTTGCTTTCATGCTAGTCTAACTCATTTACTTAATTGATGCTTTCTTTGTTTCTTGGTTGCTCATTTTCTCAGTTCATTTATTAACTTGTTTGCGTGCTTGCCTTTTGATTCTTTGTTTCCTTACTTCCTCCTTTCGTTATTTGGCTACATGCTTATCTTGTTTCCATCTCTGTTTCTTTGATCTTTGTTTATTATATATATCATTCGTTGCTTAACTTCTTTGTATGTTTCCTTACTTAATTCTTTCATTTTTTGCTTGCATGCTTGACTTATTTTCGCACTTTCCTCTTTGCTTGCTTCCACATGAGCTTCTTTGCTCTTTTCATTGCGTGCTTCATTCCTTAGTTCCCTTGTGCGTGCTTTCTTGTTTCCTTCTTACTCGCATACATACATTCATGGATACACATGCATACATTCATAGATGAAAATGTGTATGTATACTTGCATACTTCCTTGTTTACGTACATAATTGATTCGCTGTTTTTTTCTTATTTGATTCCTTGATTTCTTAATGTATACTGGATCTCTCCGATGTAAATTGGTACCATAGGAAATCAATGTTATAAAATTTGATTATATATAAGTTAAAAACAAAATGATAAATGCATATATATATATTTCTAAATGTAGTCGGTCCACGTTCTCGAACCTTTATAGTCCGGCATGACAATTGTTTTATAATTGTTTAGCTTACGACAAATCAAGTACATTATATTGCACTTTTAGTGGTGAGGTACGAATTCATTGTGTAAATTTTGTAAAGTTAGTACCGAATCTTTGATAGATATTACAGTAATTGCCTCTTTGTTCTGCAATCTATGACGCATGGAGCTACGTTAGCTTACGTTTTGACACATAATTTGGACTTTGTCACAGTGAAACTGTATGACAACAACGAAGAAGGTGATGATGACCGATGCTGGCTGATATATCATATATGTGACAGTCTAGCTAGGATTTTGCAAATCATAAGATAATAATGACGTGCATGATGCATAACCAACATTTAAATCAGAACCAAAACGGATGGTAGATTACACTACAATTGTTTGTGCATGCTGTGAGAAATTAATTATTTCAGATATAAAAATATATATATTTTTGAACCGGAAGTATAATGTTCCATGAAGAATACAAAAATATTACCTGTTATTTTGAACCAAAATGGCAAAATCGAAACTAGTTTATGAAATCAAAATATATACATTTCACTAAAAATAATTATTTTTATGATAATCATTAGGATTATGATACGTATTATCAAGAATCATGATGTTTTATGTTAACATTAAACCAAAAAAAAAAAAAAATCATGATGAACATGATGCTATATAGTATATACCATCGACGACATTGAATTGAAAATCTTTGTTGTCAAACAGATTACATTTTTTAAAATGGGTCAAACAACTTAAAATTAATCATTTCGATTTTGTGACCCTTGTGTGCTCGCCCAATATCTTTTCTTCTAGAACATTGTTTTTTCGTTGTCAAATTAATTTTTCTATAAGATGTGAAAATATATAAATATGTACATCAAATTAAGTAATCCAGGAGACATAATTTGGGATACAATGAGTTCTCACCCGACAAACGAAAGCTTTCTCTATAGCGACCAGCCAAAAAAAAGAAAGAAAAAACTAAATTTACATATGGGATAATCTCACTTGAGAATAGACAAAAGACAAGAAGAGCATGTGGACAAAAGACCAAAGCTGTGAGCTTCGAAAAATACAGTCTCATCCAACAAGTTCCTCATACAATATTTTATATTATATTTGTTCAAAGTTTTTTTTTTGGTTCAAAGTTCCTCATACAATATTTTAAGAAGGAAATTGGATATTATAGTTTATACTTTATAGCATAGTGTTTTTACGTGTGGGCTCCTATGAATGACAAGTGTTTCTTTTTCTAGCGGACTTATATATGTGCATGAAATAAAGGCAAGAACACCATTTTACAATTTCTATTGACTAAACCATCCAGACCAGCTCCAGTTAGATCTTGCGGCGAAGTGCAAAAAGCATACATTAAGGTTTCGACATGTTTTGTTTACTGATATTTTCCAATACGATTCTCATTAATCTTGTTAGCTTCTGTTCGTAGTACCACACAACAATAAAACCTTATTTATTATAGTTGGTATAGACCACTTAAATATATATACTAGTATGAAACATCAAATCATTTCTTTTACTTCATATACGCCTAAAATTAAATATTAAAAAGAAATAAACTAGTAGTGGAATTTCGTTTAACATCTGACCACCTGGAAGATTCGATCGTAGTAGGAAAAAAATCATATACCAAACGTGTTGGTGTGTTGCCGATATTGAAACAACATATGCTATATGCTTTTCGAATCTTCACCCTATCATGTTGACATGTAGAATCGAGAAAGACATTTCTCATAGGCTCATAGCTTAAGCTAACAGTATACAATATTTCTCCGCAACAAGTGTGATCAGTTAATCCAGCAGGTGATTGTGTTGTGTATTTGATGAACAATATAAAATAAGTTTGATGAATGTTTAGTTTCCTCTACATGAGGACATCATTCATGTATTTGTATAACACACTATATCTATGCAATACTTATTTTTGTATTAGTTATTTTATGTGTCAGAAATTACATTGAAAATCAAAAACAATGTTTAGTTTTTCTTTAACTCCAAGAAAATCATTTTAATTAAAGATATGATTCGATGCAGCAAAAAAAGAAAAATCAATAATAATATATCTCATTAAGCTGCACAAAATTTATGAAGTCTTCAGCAAAATCCAAAGCTTAGACTCTTCTCTTATCATGCTTGTTGTTCTTCTTCTTCTTCACGCCATCTTTCACAGTGATAACATCGACGCGGCTCATCTGAAGTTGAAACGCCGGAATAATCTTGCTTCCACAGCTACAATAACTCCCCGACCAGTCAAAGCTTCCAACCTTAGCGCTACACTTAGGACACAATAACTTCCCTTCAGACACAAAATCTTCCACTGTGTTCATCCATACGATAGGCTCTACGAATATGGAAGTACATTGGTTCGGATCACCGGGGTTCTTGTTGCGAACCTCTCCTATCATGTTTTTGAACATGTCATCGAACTCTGAATCAGCCTCACCTGGAGTATGATCAATAACTTGCTCTTGAAACAACAAAATTCTCTTGCACTTCTTGCAATGGTACGTACTACCACTACTCTCATTCGACATTATTTCCGGATCAGCTCTCAACTTCAATCTATCAAATTTCTTATCCTTGCTATATAAGTAACCTAAAGCTTTTAGACGGAAGTGCTTGTAAATAGGGCTGGAACGGTCGACTTTGAAGTTCATTCTCTCAAACAAATCTAACTGTTTTAAGAAGCCAGGATTGGGACTAGCCTGAGCGCATTGTCTCAATGATGCTAAAGCTTCTTTCCCGGAGAGCATTTCCATCCTCATCAGATACGCAATAACCATAGAAGCACTCCGAGATTGTCCAGCAAAGCAATGAACTAACACACCTTTCTCTTTGCGGCCAGCATCGATAAAATCCAAACAAAGATCGAAAAAATCAAGCAGATTCTCGCATTCTTCATCGTAAGCAAACACAACCATTCGTGTAAACTCGAGATCTTTCCCAGTACGCTCAAGAGAATATAAAAGCTTACCTGATGGTAACGCGCTCTCTGTCGCAAACTCTTTGCCTTGTAATGAGTCTTGACCATCACCATCACCACCACCAACGTACACTTCCTTGATTTCTTTTGATTCTAGTTTCACGTTACGCCATTCCTCGAAGACAGATATGGAAGGGCGGTGCAAAACCGTAAGAACATGTGAAATCTCAGAGCTACCGTTCTTGAGAATCTCAGCAGCTGCGCATATATCGCCTAGGTATAGATTCTCCCTAACTAGGTCAAGCTTCTGCATTCTTTGATAACAAAAACCTAATTACGACAATAAGAAGAGATATCTCCGGAATCCAAAACCCTAATTGCACTAATTCCCAAATATTTCCTTTTCGCCGATTTGTTTGTGATGATGATCAATGATCAATGATCAATGAATCAACAAAATCACTCGAACAAGGGCAGTTATATATACATGTCTACTAACGAAGACCTAATGGAACTTTAACTCCGTTAGTTAAGTTGACGCACCGTCTTATGAAATTTTTAATATTAAACCCCTCAATTTCCTTTTATTTACAAAAGACACCAATTTTAATTGAGTCTTCTCGTTTTGCTCTGATTCTTCTTATTTCTGCGATTATTATTCACTGGGACTCTCCTCTTCTCTCCGCCGAAGTAGTCACAGTTCCGGCCACCAGGTAAATTAGCCTCACCATCATTCTCTTAAGCCGTCGTGATACTCGCAACCCTTAATTATGCCGGAAACTTCTGAAACTAGTATTCGAAATCTGTAGATTTTAGGGCTTTGCTCCTCCTCTAGTTCTTGTTATGCGTTTCGGAACTAGGGTTTAGTGTTCTATAGAGCTTACATTCCTTTTTCTTGTACTGACCCTGGTCTCAATTTTTGATCTTTCGGAAGGCAAAGAAGAGAGGAAACGACCTGTCTCAAGTAATGGCTCCAAGTTCAAGGTCTCCTTCACCACGGACGAAGAGACTGAGAAGAGCTCAAGGCGAGAAGGAAGGTGGAAGAAGTAGAGAGAGAGAAGACGAGAGGCATGACGGTAGAGGAAGGGAGAAGAGAGACAATAGGGATGGAGAAATGGGAAGAGATAGGGACAGAGAGAGGAAAAGACAAGGAGACACAGATAGGGAAATTGGGGATAAGAGAAGACGCTCAGGGAGAGAGGGCAGTGGTGAAAGGAAAAGGGATGATGAGAGACACTCTAGAGGAAGGCATGAGAGGTCTACTTCACCGTTAGATAGGAGTCACAGGAGTAGTAGTAGGCGTTCAGAAGAGAGATCTATTGCCTCAAGGCATGATGAGGTATTTCTGCGTCTTTCTTTAGCTTGGAGATGTTCGTAATCTCAGAATGTTTTTACTGTTATTTTACCTGGGATTATCCATATTCTGCTTCAAAAGATAATGTGATTGAAATTGTTAAGCTTTAGTGTATGCTAGGAGAGGTTAGCCTGTACTGCTTGTTTCACTTAATAGTTTGTTTGAATCCTGTGATTTAGTTTTTCGCCTGAGTCTATAACTAGAACCTGCAGCCAGCTATTTTTGTTCTGCTAAATGACTATAGATAGTGTCTTTCATTCCCTTCAGCATATCCAGTAACGTCCCTTCTCATTTTTCTTTTCTTTTAGTAAAAGCTCATTATATAGATTATAGTCGCTTTTCAGATTTATTATTTTCTGCGAGCCACAGATTTTTCTTCAGTCATTTTGATTACCTTGTTTTCTTTTCAGGGGTCTATTGAAAGAAGGGGCGGCGAGGAGCTGTGAGTTTTCTTTTTATTAGATTAGCCTTTACACTTTTTCATTTTTTTTCTCTTAACCATGTTATGGGTTTTCTACACCAGAAATGCCGAGGAAGATTCAGTCGCGAGGATGAGAGCAGTTGAAGAGGCTCTGGCAGCGAAGAAAAAGGTATCATATCAGCGTCTATTGAATTTCAAATTCCAATGTCATTTTGAGGTTTCTTGGCTTATCCATGCATTTACACTTCAAAACCAATTTTGATATATCTTGCAGGAAGAACCATCATTTGAGCTATCAGGGAAACTTGCTGAAGATACCAACAGATACAGAGGTGATATTTCTGATCCAGGCATTTGATTAAAGAATATCAACTGTTACCATTTCCCTGTGGTATAAACTTTTGCCATAGTATCTTCATTGCCTGTTTGAACTGTGAAACATCTTCCTTTGTTATCAGGTCAAATTTTCTTTATTTTGTATGCATTTGTGTCTGTCATTGCGTGAAAGTTTTCATTGGTCAATAGTTAATAGCTGATGAGACTAGGAGCTTCAATATATAAGCATCTGCATTAGCAGCTATTCTTTTGACTGCTAACTCCGTTTTTGCTCCCAAGAACGAAGATGGAGGTTTATCGCATTAAATTTCACAATAGGCATGCTTCCGTGACTGATTGAATCCTTTGCAGGTATCACACTCCTCTTCAGTGAGCCTCCGGAGGCTAGAAAGCCCAGCGAAAGATGGAGACTGTATGTCTTTAAGGATGGTGAACCACTGAATGGTGAGTCTTTTAATCCTCTCTCCATCTGTCGAAGTAGTGGTTCATTTCTCTTCTATGTATTTCACTTAAACTATCTTTCTGTGGTGAACGTCAATTATTTGTCCACAAAATATGCAGTAAAACATTTAATGAAATTGATGCTCGAGAACGTTTGATAGAGTCTAGCCTTGTAAACCTAACTGTGGTCTTGACGGTTGTGTATCCAGATATTAGCATGATTACTAAAAGTAGCCACATTATTGCTTGATACTTGTCAATTTAACTGCAATGAATATTATTATGCAATGTTCATGGCTCTAATAGGAACAATAGCTTCTTTGATATGATACGTTTGTGACTGGTTTGCCGTGTCATTCTCAGTTTGAATCCTTAAACATTGTATTGTATTTGTAGTCTAGTGACTGTATATTCAGATTTATGTATGTGATTTTTGTTCTTGTGAAATGTGTTGGATTAACAGAGCCTCTCTACCTACATCGCCAAAGCTGCTATCTCTTTGGACGTGAGAGAAGGATTGCTGATGTTCCCACTGATCATCCATCGTGTAGCAAACAACATGCTGTTATTCAGTACCGGTAGGTTCCTGACGTGTAGTTATCCTTTTGAATAGTAAAATTGATGACAATAATGAGAATAAGGGTTTTAAGGTTAACACATATATCTCACTGTGAATGTGCTTTTCGCAGGGAAGTGGAAAAGGAGAAACCGGATGGAATGATGGGGAAGCAAGTGAAGTAAAAACCTGTTTACTCTTTCATTTTGCTTTAAATTTGTTCCTCTTCGTGCTTTAGGCTAAATTTTAATTTCCCATAATATCTCACCTTGCAGGCCTTACATAATGGATCTTGGCAGTACCAACAAAACATATATCAATGTAAGTGCCCGATTGTATTCCTTCTTGCTTGCTTCTTTATCATGGTAGATTCGAATGTTTGTAATCAGAACTTCTTTTACCTTTTTCAGGAAAATCCTATTGAACCACAGAGATATTATGAGCTTTTTGAGAAAGACACCATAAAGTTTGGCAACAGCAGGTAATACTAATGGAAACACTTTCAGTTCTGGTTTTCCATTATAAATCATTATCGTATACATTTTCTCTTTGTAATTATATGTGCTTGTTTGTGCACCTTATTTGGGTTAACATCTGGATTCTCCTGTTCTTGACATGTTTGTTTTCTTTTGGTGCAGCCGAGAGTACGTACTGTTGCACGAGAATTCTGCTGAGTGAATGAATTCAGAGTCAAGCAGCGACTGATATCACAAGATTAGATACTTGCGTTTCTCAGGGATTTTAGAGATGTTTGAGCAGCTGCATGTCTGTTTTCTACTGTACTGATGACAATCTCAGACATTATGTTAATAACCATTTAGAAAGCTTTTGCGTACTTGTTCTATAACAATTGATGATGAACGATTGGTAGGAGAAAAAGGTTAACTTTTGGTATAAGATCAATCTCTACTTTTAAAGTTGCAGCTCCCTGAGGCTTTGGACCAAACTTAATGTAAGACAACTGAGATTTAGACTAGGGTACACAAAAACAGACATCACTTTCTTTGTAAGAAAGAGCCAACTCTGACAAAGAAATGACATATTTGTCAAGCCTTTTGAGTGAGGGATCCAAGGATCAAGTCACGGATCTCCTCGCTGCTGGCTCGGTCAAGAGCGGTTCTGCCATCAGCGTCCTTAACCGTGTAGTCAGCACCAGCTCTGAGAAGCTCTTCAATCTTAGGCTTGTCTCCTTCCGAGGCTGCTAGCATTAAAAGGATGTCGACAGGGTGAATATTTTGGTTGAGAAGAGCCTCCATCTTATCGTAGGTACCTTCCACCGCGAGCATCCCCATGTAGTTGAAATACTGCAAATCACCAAGAAACGACAATAAAGTTATCTAAAAACATTTCCTCTGTTTTAATTGACAATTGCGTTTGCGTTTCAAAACGCTATCTTCAACTACTTTCTGCGATTCAAGAACTTAGAAGTGAAACAAACCTGTTCTACGTCGTCTCTGTCAAAATCGTCACGTGACTGGCTGCCATAGATTCCAGCATTCTCAGCATCGACGCCATTCTTTCCAAACTTGAACCAGCAAGTGGCTCTCGACCCATTGGAGGGTCCGAGTCGGAGCCGGGGCTTTACAACCCGAGTTCCAAGAAACCGAGAGGGGAGCTTAAGTGAGGAAGAAGAAGAAGTAGTGTTGGTGGTAGAGAAGAATAAGCTCGCAGAAGGAGCTCTGCATGGAATGGAAGCCATGGCTGCCTCCACGCTTCGTCCTGGACTTTAATTGATAACATCCACTCGTTTTCGTTTTTTGATAAGATTACTTGTTTTCCAATTGGTTAGTTTTCCACCATTGGATTGTTAGATATCTTGGAGAATACTCTATTTGGTGCAGAGGCTTTCTATGTAATATTAATGTTAGTGCCAGGCAAAATTGTGAAGTTAAAATCACTTAATACTCTTCAAGCAATGTCACAAACCTACTAATTAATTACACAGCAATGTGTTTTAGCATATAAAAAAACAAAGATGGTGACAATTAGCTTTCATTATGGATAAAGAAAATGACCCTTTTTCACAGATATATGAACAGACTTTCACAGGACCAACGAGACAAACAAAAATCCTCAAAACTCTGCCTCATTGTTAGGTTTCAGTAGAGATAGCTTTTTTACTATTTTCCTCTTACTTGCCAGCATACCAGTTCTGAGCACACTTAGCATCAACAGATAAGTCGACTGAGAGAATATTCTTGCCGTTGAAGGGTTCACTCATGCATTTCACTACTATGTCTTTAGCATTCTCTGCTGACTCACTAGGTCCTTCCAAAATTACTTCATCATGAATCTGTGTGTAGCCCAAGAGGAATCATTTAGATAAACAATCATCTAAGCTTTTCGTTATGTAAAGAATCTGTGAGAACTGAGAAGTATTTACTTGTAGAAGCAATTTCCAACCAAGCTCTTTTAGACATTGATTTGTTGATATCTCCAGCATAGCGCACATAGCAACATCAGCTGCGCTTCCCTGTAATAATAGTGGTGATTGAGGTTTAGAGTCGATAGAATTCAAGATGGTTAAGATCTGATGTCAGCGCATACAAACCTGAACAGGAGTGTTGATTGCTGCTCGTTCGATATGGTTCTTCTGGGCACGTGAACGGTATACAGGGAATTTACGAGCCCTTCCCAACAAAGTGACTACATACCCATTTTTTATAGCTTCTTTCTTGCGTAGTTCTTGCCATTTGCGGACTTCTTG